>NW_026871720.1:0-52140 GCF_028564815.1 Eubalaena glacialis | reverse complement strand
AAACAGAGCAGCCATAAAGTTTGGGGTGCCTGTGTCTTGTTGAGTTTAATTTTCCCGATTTATACGCCCATGAGTGGAAGTGCCCTATGCTCTCTAAGCTGTGTTTATTATTTGTTGCAGGACACACCGTACACTTCTCCAGAGTGCCTGTTGGCAATTTACATCCCGCCCATCAGCGTAGCAAGGCTCCCATGTCTCCATGGCCTGTCCTGCTTTTCTGGTTTTTACACTTTTTTCAGAATGGGCCTTTTGACCGAGGGCAAGCGAGACTTCTTTGTAGCGCTGATTTGCCCTTCCGGCTTGCTTGGTTGGCCAAAAAGGGCGTATGCGTTTTTTCCTGAATATATTCAGGAAAAAACGCATACGCCCTTTTTGGCCAAGGGCATCATTGTCAACATTTTGCCGCTTTTCATGTGCTTTAAAGGCGAGTCGAATCTACCTCCTGAAATCTGTTTCCTGCAAATCTGCCTTGCTTTCAAATCCTCTTCGTTCCCTTCCCTCAATATATTTGTGGATGAGAGTTATCATTTATAACTCTGCACGTTTGTGAATTGCAGTGCCCCTGAGCTCCATTTGTCTCCTCGCTTTTTTGGGAGCTGGCCGCAAAAGCGCAGGATTGCTTCAGGCCCTATTTTGGTTCTGGGGGGCAGGCTGAGCCTGTGGTTCATTCTTCTTCCTGATAGGAAAATGGAGTGACCTGTGCCTGTCCCAACACCTAGGGCTAGTCTCTCGTTGGTTGCCCGTCTTCCCGTTCATCCTCAGGACAAATTGCAACCTGTACGAAACAGGAGGTTAAAGGTGCTGATTCTCCAAGTAGGGAGATGGTTAGTCAAGCGGGTGGAATTGCGAATCCGAGCACAATGAGAGGAGAAATGAGGTGCGTTTTAGAAACCTTTCCCGATCTCATGGCATACCATCTTGTGGTTTTCCCATGCATGTTTTGATGTAGGAAGATGCCCTTGTACCTGGAGATTTGAGACCCATG
This sequence comes from Eubalaena glacialis, assembly GCF_028564815.1. Classification (NCBI taxonomy): domain Eukaryota; kingdom Metazoa; phylum Chordata; class Mammalia; order Artiodactyla; family Balaenidae; genus Eubalaena; species Eubalaena glacialis. The sequence goes on along the minus strand of NW_026871720.1, from coordinate 51,155 downwards.
GGGTGATACCCCGTGGTGTTACTTTAAAGTATCTGCGTTTGCTCACCCAAGCTCACCAATCCTCTCAGACCCCAGAGTGTCCAGCCTTATGTCTCATCCAGATGTGGGTCTACGTATGGTCAATCCTGGTTGCATCAGAGACCCTGAACGTATTTTGTAAGAATTTCTCTCTCTTTCACTGTCTTTGTTTTGTGGGTTTTTTAAAGTAATTTATGTTTAGAATGGGTCTTGGCTGCTTTTCCCTGCTGTGTTTATGCCGCTTTACACCCTCTTGATTCACTTGCAGAGAGATATCGATACATAGGTTTTCAGATTCTTACTAGTCAGATATATTCTTTTTCCGTGACTAGGGGGTGTTGAGTCCAGTTCACTGAGCAGGGAGTAGGCCTTGTCTATTACATATTTGGCTTATGGAACGGTCTCTGAGCTAATTTCAAACCATTGTTCTATGCATCACCCCACCTCACCTTTCCCGTTAAGCAGCCATAGTGTGTCTTCTAAAGGTGTGACTCTGTTCTGTTTTGTAATTCAGTTCAAGTGTAGCGATTTTGACATTCCCTCTCTAAGCGATATCTTAGGATAAGTGCCTTATTCTGTGTGACTTATTTCACTTAGAATCATCGTACCTAAATCCACTCATCATGCTGCTAAATAGCCTTATGACATTGATTTCATGGCTGAGTGATATTCCATTGTGCCAAGTACCATCATTTCTTTATCCATTTTTCTCTTTCCTGGGATATTGAAGGTGTACCGAAGTGGAGGTTCTTGGAAACAGAGCAGCCATAAAGTTTGGTGTGCCTGTGTCTTGTTGAGTTTAATTTTCCCGATTTATACGCCCATGAGTGGAAGTGCCCTATGCTCTCTAAGCTGAGTTTATTATTTGTTTCAGGACACACCGTACACTTCTCCAGAGTGCCTGTTGGCAATTTACATCCCACCCATCAGCGTAGCAAGGCTCCCATGTCTCCATGGCCTGTCCTGCTTTTCTGGTTTTTACGCTTTTTTCAGCATGGCCCTTTTGACCGAGGGCAAGCGAGACTTCTTTGTAGCGCTGATTTGCCCTTCCGGCTTGCTTGTTTGGCCAAAAAGGGCGTATGCGTTTTTTCCTGAATATATTCAGGAAAAAACGCATACGCCCTTTTTGGCCAAGGGCATCATTGTCAACGTTTTGCCACTTTTCATGTGCTTTAAAGGCGAGTCGAATCTACCTCCTGAAATCTGTTTCCTGCAAATCTGCCTTGCTTTCAAATCCTCTTCGTTGCCTTCCCTCAATATATTTGTGGACGAGAGTTATCATTTATAACTCTGCACGTTTGTGAATTGCAGTGCCCCTGAGCTCCATTTGTCTACTCGCTTTTTGGGAGCTGGCCGCAAAAGCGCAGGTTTGCTTCAGGCCCTATTTTGGTTCTGGGGGTCAGGCTGAGCCTGTGGTTCATTATTCTTCCTGATGGGAAAATGGAGTGGCCTGTGCCTGTCCCAACACCTAGGGCTAGTCTCTCGTTGGTTCCCCGTCTTCCCGTTCATCCTCAGGACAAATTGCAACCTGTACGAAACAGGAGGTTAAAGGTGCTGATTCTCCAAGTAGGGAGATGGTTAGTCAAGCGGCTGGAATGGCGAACCCGAGCACAAGGAGAGGAGAAATGAGGTGCGTTTTAGAAACCTTTCCCGATCTCACGGCATACCATCTTCTGGGTTTCCCATGCATGTTTTGATGTAGGAAGATGCCCTTGTACCTGGAGATTTGAGACCCATGGGGTGTGTACCCCGCGGTGTTACTTTAAAGTATCTGCGTTTGCTCACCAAGCTCACCAATCCTCTCAGCCCCAAAAGTGTCCAGCCTTATGTCTCATCCAGCTGTGGGTCTAGATATGGTCAATCCAGGTTGCATCAGAGCCCCCGAACGGATTTTGTAAGAATTTCTCTCTCTTTCACTGTCTTTGTTTTGTGGGTTTTTTAAAGTAATTTATGTTTAGAATGGGTCTTGGCTGCATTTCCCTGCTGTGTTTATGCCGATTTACACCCTCTTGATTCACTTGCAGAGAGATATCGATACATAGGTTTTCAGATTCTTACTAGTCAGATATATTCTTGTGCGGTGACTAGGGGGTGTTGAGTCCAGTTCACTGAGCAGGGAGTAGGCCTTGTCTATTACATATTTGGCTTATGGAGCGGTCTCTGAGCTAAATTCAAACCCTTGTTCTATGCATCACCCCACCTCACGTTTCCCGTTAAGCAGCCATAGTGTGTCTTCTAATGGTGTGACTCTGTTCTGTTTTGTAATTCAGTTCAAGTGTAGCGATTTTGACATTCCCTCTATAAGCGATATCTTAGGATAAGTGTCTTTTTCTGTGTGTCTTATTTCACTTAGAATCATCGTCGCTAAATCCACTCATCATGCTGCTAACTAGCCTTATGACATTGATTTCATGGCTGAGTGATATTCCATTGTTCCAAGTACCACCATTTCTTTATCCATTTTTCTCTTTCCTGGGATATTGAAGGTGTACCGAAGGGGAGGTTCTTGGCAACAGAGCAGCCGTAAAGTTTGGGGTGCCTGTGTCTTGTTGATTTTTAGTTTTCCCGATTTATACGCCCATGAGTGGAAGTGCCCTATGCTCTCTAAGCTGTGTTTATTACTTGTTTCAGGACACACCGTACACTTCTCCAGAGTGGCTGTTGGCAATTTCCATCCCGCCCATCAGTGTAGCAAGGCTCCCATGTCTCCATGGCCTGTCGTGCTTTTCTGGTTTTTACACTTTGTTCAGCATGGCCCTTTTGACCGAGGGCAAGCGAGACTTCTTTGTAGCGCTGATTTGCCCTTCCGGCTTGTTTGGTTGGCCAAAATGGCGTATGCGTTTTTTCCTGAATATATTCAGGAAAAAACGCATACGCCCTTTTTGGCCAAGGGCATCATTGTCAACGTTTTGCCGCTTTTCATGTGCTTTAAAAGCGAGTCGAATCTACCTCCTGAAATCTGTTTCCTGCAAATCTGCCTTGCTTTCAAATCCTCTTCGTTGCCTTCCCTCAATATATTTGTGGACGAGAGTTCTCATTTATAACTCTGCACGTTTGTGAATTGCAGTGCCCCTGAGCTCCATTTGTCTCCTCGCCTTTTTGGGAGCTGGCCGCAAAAGCGCAGGATTGCTTCAGGCCCTATTTTGGTTCTGGGGGGCAGGCTGAGCCTGTGGTTCATTCTTCTTCCTGATGGGAAAATGGAGTGACCTGTGCCTGTCCCAACACCTAGGGCTAGTCTGTCGTTGGTTCCCCGTCTTCCCGTTCATCCTCAGGACAAACTGCAACCTGTACAAAACATGAGGTTAAAGGTGCTGATTCACCAAGTAGGGAGATGGTTAGGCAAGGGGCTGGAATGGCGAACCCGAGCACAAGGAGAGCAGAAATGAGGTACGTTTTATAAACCTTTCCCGATCTCACGGCATACCATCTTCTGGGTTTCCCATGCATGTTTTGATGTAGGAAGATGCCCTTGTACCTGGAGATTTGAGACCCATGGGGTGGGTACGCCGCGGTGTTATTTTAAAGTATCTGCATTTGCTCACCCAACCTCACCAAACATCTCAGACCCAAGACTGTCCAGCCTTATGTCTCATACAGCTGTGGGTCTAGATATGGTCAATCCAGGTTGCATCAGAGACCCTGAACAGATTTTGTAAGAACTTCTCTCTCTTTCACTGTCTTTGTTTTGTGGGGTTTTTAAAGTAATTTATGTTTAGAATGGGGCTTGGCTGCTTTTCCCTGCTGTGTTTATGCCGCTTTACACCCTCTTGATTCACTTGCAGAGAGATATCGATACATAGGTTTTCAGATTCTTACTAGTCAGATATATTCTTGTGCGGTGACTAGGGGGTGTTGAGTCCAGTTCACTGAGCAGGGAGTAGGCCTTGTCTATTACATATTTGGCTTATGGAGCGGTCTCTGAGCTAATTTCATACCCTTGTTTTATGCATCACCCCACCTCACCTTTCCCGTTAAGCAGCCATAGTGTGTCTTCTAAAGGTGTGACTCTGTTCTGTTTTGTAATTCAGTTCAAGTGTAGCGATTTTGACATTCCCTCTCTAAGCGATATCTTAGGATAAGTGTCTTTTTCGGTGTGACTTATTTCACTTAGAATCATCGTCGCTAAATCCACTCATCATGCTTCTAACTAGCCTTATGACATTGATTTCATGGCTGAGTGATATTCCATTGTGCCAAGTACCACCATTTGTTTATCAATTTTTCTCTTTCCTGGGATATTGAAGGTGTACCCAAAAGGAGGTTCTTGGAAACAGAGCAGCCATAAAGTTTGGGGTGCCTGTGTCTTGTTGAGTTTAATTTTCCCGATTTATACGCCCATGAGTGGAAGTGCCCTATGCTCTCTAAGCTGTGTTTATTATTTGTTGCAGGACACACCGTACACTTCTCCAGAGTGCCTGTTGGCAATTTACATCCCGCCCATCAGCGTAGCAAGGCTCCCATGTCTCCATGGCCTGTCCTGCTTTTCTGGTTTTTACACTTTTTTCAGAATGGGCCTTTTGACCGAGGGCAAGCGAGACTTCTTTGTAGCGCTGATTTGCCCTTCCGGCTTGCTTGGTTGGCCAAAAAGGGCGTATGCGTTTTTTCCTGAATATATTCAGGAAAAAACGCATACGCCCTTTTTGGCCAAGGGCATCATTGTCAACATTTTGCCGCTTTTCATGTGCTTTAAAGGCGAGTCGAATCTACCTCCTGAAATCTGTTTCCTGCAAATCTGCCTTGCTTTCAAATCCTCTTCGTTCCCTTCCCTCAATATATTTGTGGATGAGAGTTATCATTTATAACTCTGCACGTTTGTGAATTGCAGTGCCCCTGAGCTCCATTTGTCTCCTCGCTTTTTTGGGAGCTGGCCGCAAAAGCGCAGGATTGCTTCAGGCCCTATTTTGGTTCTGGGGGGCAGGCTGAGCCTGTGGTTCATTCTTCTTCCTGATAGGAAAATGGAGTGACCTGTGCCTGTCCCAACACCTAGGGCTAGTCTCTCGTTGGTTGCCCGTCTTCCCGTTCATCCTCAGGACAAATTGCAACCTGTACGAAACAGGAGGTTAAAGGTGCTGATTCTCCAAGTAGGGAGATGGTTAGTCAAGCGGGTGGAATTGCGAATCCGAGCACAATGAGAGGAGAAATGAGGTGCGTTTTAGAAACCTTTCCCGATCTCATGGCATACCATCTTGTGGTTTTCCCATGCATGTTTTGATGTAGGAAGATGCCCTTGTACCTGGAGATTTGAGACCCATGGGGTGATACCCCGTGGTGTTACTTTAAAGTATCTGCGTTTGCTCACCCAAGCTCACCAATCCTCTCAGCCCCCAGAGTGTCCAGCCTTATGTCTCATCCAGATGTGGGTCTACGTATGGTCAATCCTGGTTGCATCAGAGACCCTGAACGTATTTTGTAAGAATTTCTCTCTCTTTCACTGTCTTTGTTTTGTGGGTTTTTTAAAGTAATTTATGTTTAGAATGGGTCTTGGCTGCTTTTCCCTGCTGTGTTTATGCCGCTTTACACCCTCTTGATTCACTTGCAGAGAGATATCGATACATAGGTTTTCAGATTCTTACTAGTCAGATATATTCTTTTTCCGTGACTAGGGGGTGTTGAGTCCAGTTCACTGAGCAGGGAGTAGGCCTTGTCTATTACATATTTGGCTTATGGAACGGTCTCTGAGCTAATTTCAAACCATTGTTCTATGCATCACCCCACCTCACCTTTCCCGTTAAGCAGCCATAGTGTGTCTTCTAAAGGTGTGACTCTGTTCTGTTTTGTAATTCAGTTCAAGTGTAGCGATTTTGACATTCCCTCTCTAAGCGATATCTTAGGATAAGTGCCTTATTCTGTGTGACTTATTTCACTTAGAATCATCGTACCTAAATCCACTCATCATGCTGCTAAATAGCCTTATGACATTGATTTCATGGCTGAGTGATATTCCATTGTGCCAAGTACCATCATTTCTTTATCCATTTTTCTCTTTCCTGGGATATTGAAGGTGTACCGAAGTGGAGGTTCTTGGAAACAGAGCAGCCATAAAGTTTGGTGTGCCTGTGTCTTGTTGAGTTTAATTTTCCCGATTTATACGCCCATGAGTGGAAGTGCCCTATGCTCTCTAAGCTGAGTTTATTATTTGTTTCAGGACACACCGTACACTTCTCCAGAGTGCCTGTTGGCAATTTACATCCCACCCATCAGCGTAGCAAGGCTCCCATGTCTCCATGGCCTGTCCTGCTTTTCTGGTTTTTACGCTTTTTTCAGCATGGCCCTTTTGACCGAGGGCAAGCGAGACTTCTTTGTAGCGCTGATTTGCCCTTCCGGCTTGCTTGTTTGGCCAAAAAGGGCGTATGCGTTTTTTCCTGAATATATTCAGGAAAAAACGCATACGCCCTTTTTGGCCAAGGGCATCATTGTCAACGTTTTGCCACTTTTCATGTGCTTTAAAGGCGAGTCGAATCTACCTCCTGAAATCTGTTTCCTGCAAATCTGCCTTGCTTTCAAATCCTCTTCGTTGCCTTCCCTCAATATATTTGTGGACGAGAGTTATCATTTATAACTCTGCACGTTTGTGAATTGCAGTGCCCCTGAGCTCCATTTGTCTACTCGCTTTTTGGGAGCTGGCCGCAAAAGCGCAGGTTTGCTTCAGGCCCTATTTTGGTTCTGGGGGGCAGGCTGAGCCTGTGGTTCATTCTTCTTCCTGATGGGAAAATGGAGTGACCTGTGCCTGTCCCAACACCTAGGGCTAGTCTCTCGTTGGTTGCCCGTCTTCCCGTTCATCCTCAGGACAAATTGCAACCTGTACGAAACAGGAGGTTAAAGGTGCTGATTCTCCAAGTAGGGAGATGGTTAGTCAAGCGGGTGGAATGGCGAACCCGAGCACAAGGAGAGGAGAAATGAGGTGCGTTTTAGAAACCTTTCCCTATCTCATGGCATACCATCTTCTGGGTTTCCCATTCATGTTTTGATGTAGGAAGATGCCCTTGTACCGGGAGATTTGAGACCCATGGGGTGTGTATCCCGCGGTGTTACTTTAAAGTATCTGCGTTTGCTCACCAAGCTCACCAATCCTCTCAGCCCCAAGAGTGTCCAGCCTTATGTCTCATCCAGCTGTGGGTCTAGATATGGTCAATCCAGGTTGCATCAGAGACCCTGAACAGATTTTGTAAGAATTTCTCTCTCTTTCACTGTCTTTGTTTTGTGGGTTTTTTAAAGTAATTTATGTTTAGAATGGGTCTTGGCTGCTTTTCCCTGCTGTGTTTATGCCGCTTTACACCCTCTTGATTCACTTGCAGAGAGATATCGATACATAGGTTTTCAGATTCTTACTAGTCAGATATATTCTTGTGCGGTGACTAGGGGGTGTTGAGTCCAGTTCACTGAGCAGGGAGTAGGCCTTGTCTATTACATATTTGGCTTATGGAGCGGTCTCTGAGCTAAATTCAAACCCTTGTTCTATGCATCACCCCACCTCACGTTTCCCGTTAAGCAGCCATAGTGTGTCTTCTAATGGTGTGACTCTGTTCTGTTTTGTAATTCAGTTCAAGTGTAGCGATTTTGACATTCCCTCTATAAGCGATATCTTAGGATAAGTGTCTTTTTCTGTGTGTCTTATTTCACTTAGAATCATCGTCGCTAAATCCACTCATCATGCTGCTAACTAGCCTTATGACATTGATTTCATGGCTGAGTGATATTCCATTGTTCCAAGTACCACCATTTCTTTATCCATTTTTCTCTTTCCTGGGATATTGAAGGTGTACCGAAGGGGAGGTTCTTGGCAACAGAGCAGCCGTAAAGTTTGGGGTGCCTGTGTCTTGTTGATTTTTATTTTTCCCAATTTATACGCCCATGAGTGGAAGTGTCCTATGCTCTCTAAGCTGTGTTTATTACTTGTTTCAGGACACACCGTACACTTCTCCAGAGTGGCTGTTGGCAATTTCCATCCCGCCCATCAGCGTAGCAAGGCTCCCATGTCTCCATGGCCTGTCGTGCTTTTCTGGTTTTTACACTTTGTTCAGCATGGCCCTTTTGACCGAGGGCAAGCGAGACTTCTTTGTAGCGCTGATTTGCCCTTCCAGCTTGCTTGGTTGGCCAAAAAGGGCGTATGCGTTTTTTCCTGAATATATTCAGGAAAAAACGCATACGCCCTTTTTGGCCAAGGGCATCATTTTCAACGTTTTGCCGCTTTTCATGTGCTTTAAAGGCGAGTCGAATCTACCTCCTGAAATCTGTTTCCTGCAAATCTGCCTTGCTTTCAAATCCTCTTCGTTGCCTTTCCTCAATATATTTGTGGACGAGAGTTCTCATTTATAACTCTGCACGTTTGTGAATTGCAGTGCCCCTGAGCTCCATTTGTCTCCTCGCTTTTTTGGGAGCTGGCCGCAAAAGCGCAGGATTGCTTTAGGCCCTATTTTGGTTCTGGGGGGCAGGCTAAGCCTGTGGTTCATTCTTCTTCCTGATGGGAAAATGGAGTGACCTGTGCCTGTCCCAACACCTAGGGCTAGTCTCTCGTTGGTTCCCCGTCTTCCCGTTCATCCTCAGGACAAACTGCAATCTGTACGAAACATGAGGTTAAAGGTGCTGATTCACCAAGTAGGGAGATAGTTAGTCAAGGGGCTGGAATGGCGAACCCGAGCACAAGGAGAGCAGAAATGAGGTACGTTTTAGAAACATTTCCCGATCTCACGGCATACCATCTTCTGGGTTTCCCATGCATGTTTTGATGTAGGAAGATGCCCTTGTTCTTGGAGATTTGAGACCCATGGGGTGGTACCCCGCGGTGTTACTTTAAAGTATCTGCGTTTGCTCACCCAACCTCACCAATCCTCTCAGCCCCAAGAGTGTCCAGCCTTATGTCTCATCCAGCTGTGGGTCTAGATATGGTCAATCCAGGTTGCATCAGAGACCCTGAACGGATTTTGTAAGAATTTCTCTCTCTTTCACTGTCTTTGTTTTGTGGGTTTTTTAAAGTAATTTATGTTTAGAATGGGTCTTGGCTGCTTTTCCCTGCTGTGTTTATGCCGCTTTACACCCTCTTGATTCACTTGCAGAGAGATATCGATACATAGGTTTTCAGATTCTTACTAGTCAGATATATTCTTGTGCGGTGACTAGGGGGTGTTGAGTCCAGTTCACTGAGCAGGGAGTAGGCCTTGTCTATTACATATTTGGCTTATGGAGCGGTGTCTGAGCTAATTTCAAACCCTTGTTTTATGCATCACCCCACCTCACCATTCCCGTTCAGCAGCCATTGTGTGTCTTCTAAAGGTGTGACTATTTTCTGTCTTGTAATTCAGTTCAAGTGTAGCGATTTTGACATTCCCTCTATAAGCGATATCTTAGGATAAGTGTCTTTTTCGGTGTGACTTATTTCACTTTGAATCATCGTCGCTAAATCCACTCATCATGCTGCTAACTAGCCTTATGACATTGATTTCATGGCTGAGTGATATTCCATTGTGCCAAGTACCACCATTTGTTTATCCATTTTTCTCTTTCCTGGGATATTGAAGGTGTACCGAAGTGGAGGTTCTTGGAAACAGAGCAGCCGTAAAGTTTGGTGTGCCTGTGTCTTGTTGATTTTTAGTTTTCCCGATTTATACGTCCATGAGTGGAAGTGCCCTATGCTCTCTATGCTGTATTTATTATTTGTTTCAGGACACACCGTACACTTCTCCAGAGTGCCTGTTGGCAATTTACATCCCGCCCATCAGCGTAGCAAGGCTCCCTTATCTCCATGGCCTGTCCTGCTTTTCTGGTTTTTACACATTTTTCAGCATGGCCCTTTTGACCGAGGGCAAGCGAGACTTCTTTGTAGCGCTGATTTGCCCTTCCGGCTTGCTTGGTTGGCCAAGAAGGGCGTATGCGTTTTTTCCTGAATATATTCAGGAAAAAACGTATACGCCCTTTTTGGCCAAGGGCATCATTGTCAACGTTTTGCCGCTTTTCATGTGCTTTAAAGGCGAGTCGAATCTACCTCCTGAAATCTGTTTCCTGCAAATCTGCCTTGCTTTCAAATCCTCTTCGTTGCCTTCCCTCAATATATTTGTGGACGAGAGATATCATTTATAACTCTGCACGTTTGTGAATTGCAGTGCCCCTGAGCTCCATTTGTCTACTCGCTTTTTTGGGAGCTGGCCGCAAAAGTGCAGGATTGTTTCAGGCCCTATTTTGGTTCTAGGGGGCAGGCTGAGCCTGTGGTTCATTCTTCTTCCTGATGGGAAAATGGAGTGACCTGTGCCTGTCCCAACACCTAGGGCTAGTCTCTCGTTGGTTGCCCATCTTCCCGTTCATCCTCAGGACAAATTGCAACCTGTACGAAACAGGAGGTTAAAGGTGCTGATTCTCCAAGTAGGGAGATGGTTAGTCAAGCGGCTGGAATGGCGAACCCGAGCACAATGAGAGGAGAAATGAGGTGCGTTTTAGAAACCTTTCCCGATCTCACGGCATACCATCTTCTGGGCTTCCCATGCATGTTTTGATGTAGGAACATGCCCTTGTACCTGGGGATATGAGACCCATGGGGTGTGTACCCCGCGGTGTTACTTTAAAGTATCTGCCTTTGCTCACCAAGCTCACCAATCCTCTCAGCCCCAAGAGTGTCCAGCCTTATGTCTCATCCAGCTGTGGGTCTAGATATGGTCAATCCAGGTTGCATCAGAGACCCTGAACAGATTATTTAAGAATTTCTCTCTTTCACTGTCTTTGTTTTGTGGGTTTTTTAAAGTAATTTATGTTTAGAATGGGTCTTGGCTGCTTTTCCCTGCTGTGTTTATGCCGCTTTACACCCTCTTGATTCACTTGCAGAGAGATATCGATACATAGGTTTTCAGATTCTTACTAGTCAGATATATTCTTGTGCGGTGACTAGGGGGTGTTGAGTCCAGTTCACTGAGCAGGGAGTAGGCCTTGTCTATTACATATTTGGCTTATGGAGCGGTCTCTGAGCTAATATCAAACCATTGTTCTATGCATCACCCCACCTCACCTTTCCCGTTAAGCAGCCATAGTGTGTCTTCTAAAGGTGTGACTCTGTTCTGTTTTGTAATTCAGTTCAAGTGTAGCGATTTTGACATTCCCTCTCTAAGCGATATCTTAGGATAAGTGTCTTTTTCTGTGTGACTTATTTCACTTAGAATCATCGTCGCTAAATCCACTCATCATGCTGCTAACTAGCCTTATGACATTGATTTCATGGCTGAGTGATATTCCATTGTGCCAAGTACCACCATTTCTTTATCCATTTTTCTCTTTCCTGGGATATTGAAGGTGTACCGAAGGGGAGGTTCTTGGAAACAGAGCAGCCGTAAAGTTTGGGGTGCCTGTGTCTTGTTGATTTTTAGTTTTCCCAATTTATACGTCCATGAGTGGAAGTGTCCTATGCTCTCTAAGCTGTGTTTATTACTTGTTTCAGGACACACCGTACTCTTCTCCAGAGTGCCTGTTGGCAATTTATATCCCGACCATCAGCGTAGCAAGGCTCCCATGTCTCCATGGCCTGTCCTGCTTTTCTGGTTTTTACACTTTTTTCAGCATGGCCCTTTTGACCGAGGGCAAGCGAGACTTCTTTGTAGCACTGATTTGCCCTTCCGGCTTGCTTGGTTGGCCAAAAAGGGCGTATGCGTTTTTTCCTGAATATATTCAGGAAAAAACGCATACGCCCTTTTTGGTGAAGGGCATTATTGTCAAAGTTTTGCCTGTTTTCATGTGCTTTAAAGGCGAGTCGAATCTACCTCCTGAAATCTGTTTCCTGCAAATGTGCCTTGCTTTCAAATCCTCTTCGTTGCCTTCCCTCAATATATTGTGGACGAGAGATATCATTTATAACTCTGCACGTTTGTGAATTGCAGTGCCCCTGAGCTCCATTTGTCTACTCGCTTTTTTGGGAGCTGGCCGCAAAAGTGCAGGATTGCTTCAGGCCCTATTTTGGTTCTAGGGGGCAGGCTGAGCCTGTGGTTCATTCTTCTTCCTGATGGGAAAATGGAGTGACCTGTGCCTGTCCCAACACCTAGGGCTAGTCTCTCGTTGGTTGCCCGTCTTCCCGTTCATCCTCAGGACAAATTGCAACCTGTACGAAACAGGAGGTTAAAGGTGCTGATTCTCCAAGTAGGGAGATGGTTAGTCAAGCGGCTGGAATGGCGAACCCGAGCACAATGAGAGGAGAAATGAGGTGCGTTTTAGAAACCTTTCCCGATCTCACGGCATACCATCTTCTGGGTTTCCCAAGCATGTTTTGATGTAGGAAAATGCCCTTGTACCTGGAGATTTGAGACCCATGGGGTGTGTACCCCGTGGTGTTACTTTAAAGTATCTGCGTTTGCTCACCAAGCTCACCAATCCTCTCAGCCCCAAGAGTGTCCAGCCTTATGTCTCATCCAGCTGTGGGTCTAGATATGGTCAATCCAGGTTGCATCAGAGACCCTGAACAGATTTTGTAAGAATTTCTCTCTCTTTCACTGTCTTTGTTTTGTGGGTTTTTTAAAGTAATTTATGTTTAGAATGGGTCTTGGCTGCTTTTCCCTGCTGTGTTGATGCCGCTTTACACCCTCTTGATTCACTTGCAGAGAGATATCGATACATAGGTTTTCAGATTCTTACTAGTCAGATATATTCTTGTGCGGTGACTAGGGGGTGTTGAGTCCAGTTCACTGAGCAGGGAGTAGGCCTTGTCTATTACATATTTGGCTTATGGAGCGGTCTCTGAGCTAATTTCAAACCCTTGTTCTATGCATCACCCCACCTCACGTTTCCCGTTAAGCAGCCATAGTGTGTCTTCTAATGGTGTGACTCTGTTCTGTTTTGTACTTCAGTTCAAGTGTAGCGATTTTGACATTCCCTCTATAAGCGATATCTTAGGATAAGTGTCTTTTTCTGTGTGACTTATTTCACTTAGAATCATCGTATCTAAATCCACTCATCATGCTGCTAACTAGCCTTATGACATTGAATTCATGGCTGAGTGATATTCCATTGTGCCAAGTACCACCATTTCTTTATCCATTTTTCTCTTTCCTGGGATATTGAAGGTGTACCGAAGGGGAGGTTCTTGGAAACAGAGCAGCCGTAAACTTTGGGGTGCCTGTGTCTTGTTGATTTTTAGTTTTCCCAATTTATACGCCCATGAGTGGAAGTGTCCTATGCTCTCTAAGCTGTGTTTATTACTTGTTTCAGGACACACCGTACACTTCTCCAGAGTGGCTGTTGGCAATTTACATCCTGCCCATTAGCGTAGCAAGGCTCCCATGTCTCCATGGCCTGTCCTGCTTTTCTGGTGTTTACACTTTTTTCAGCATGGCCCTTTTGACCGAGGGCAAGCGAGACTTCTTTGTAGCACTGATTTGCCCTTCCGGCTTGCTTGGTTGGCCAAAAAGGAGGTATACGTTTTTTCCTGAATATATTCAGGAAAAAACGCATACGCCCTTTTTGGTGAAGGGCATTATTGTCAACGTTTTGCCTGTTTTCATGTGCTTTAAAGGCGAGTCGAATCTACCTCCTGAAATCTGTTTCTTGCAAATCTGCCTTGCTTTCAAATCCTCTTCGTTGCCTTCCCTCAATATATTTGTGGACGAGAGATATCATTTATAACTCTGCACGTTTGTGAATTACAGTGCCCCTGAGCTCCATTTGTCTACTCGCTTTTTTGGGAGCTGGCCGCAAAAGCGCAGGATTGCTTCAGGCCCTATTTTGGTTCTAGGGGGCAGGCTGAGCCTGTGGTTCATTCTTCTTCCTGATGGGAAAATGGAGTGACCTGTGCCTGTCCCAACACCTAGGGCTAGTCTCTCGTTGGTTGCCCGTCTTCCCGTTCATCCTCAGGACAAATTGCAACCTGTACAAAACAGGAGGTTAAAGGTGCTGATTCTCCAAGTAGGGAGATGGTTAGTCAAGCGGCTGGAATGGCGAACCCGAGCACAATGAGAGGAGAAATGAGGTGCGTTTTAGAAACCTTTCCCGATCTCACGGCATACCATCTTCTGGGTTTCCCATGAATGTTTTGATGTAGGAAGATGCCCTTGTACCTGGAGATTTGAGACCCATGGTGTGTGTACCCGGCGGTGTTACTTTAAAGTATCTGCGTTTGCTCAACATGCTCACCAATCCTCTCAGCCCCAAGAGTGTCCAGCCTTATGTCTCATCCAGCTGTGGGTCTAGATATGGTCAATCCAGGTTGCATCAGAGACCATGAACAGATTTTGTAAGAATTTCTCTCTCTTTCACTGTCTTTGTTTTGTGGGTTTTTTAAAGTAATTTATGTTTAGAATGGGTCTTGGCTGCTTTTCCCTGCTGTGTTTATGCCGCTTTACACCCTCTTGATTCACTTGCAGAGAGATATCGATACATAAGTTTTCAGATTCTTACTAGTCAGATATATTCTTGTGCGGTGACTAGGGGGTGTTGAGTCCAGTTCACTGAGCAGGGAGTAGGCCTTGTCTATTACATATTTGGCTTATGGAGCGGTCTCTGAGCTAATTTCAAACCCTTGTTTTATGCATCACCCCATCTCACCTTTCCCGTTAAGCAGCCATAGTGTGTCTTCTAAAGGTGTGACTCTGTTCTGTTTTGTAATTCAGTTCAAGTGTAGCGATTTTGACATTCCCTCTCTAAGCGATATCTTAGGATAAGTGTCTTTTTCTGTGTGACTTATTTCACTTAGAATCATCGTCGCTAAATCCACTCATCATGCTGCTAACTAGCCTTATGACATTGATTTCATGGCTGAGTGATATTCCATTGTGCCAAGTACCACCATTTGTTTATCAATTTTTTCTTTCCTGGTATATTGAAGGTGTACCCAAATGGAGGTTCTTGGAAACAGAGCAGCCGTAAAGGTTGAGGTGCCTGTGTCTTGTTGAGTTTAATTTTCCCGATTTATACGCCCATGAGTGGAAGTGCCCTATGCTCTCTAAGCTGTGTTTATTATTTGTTGCAGGACACACCGTACACTTCTCCAGAGTGCCTGTTGGCAATTTACATCCCGCCCATCAGCGTAGCAAGGCTCCCATGTCTCCATGGCCTGTCCTGCTTTTCTGGTTTTTACACTTTTTTCAGAATGGCCCTTTTGACAGAGGGCAAGCGAGACTTCTTTGTAGCGCTGATTTGCCCTTCCGGCTTGCTTGGTTGGCCAAAAAGGGCGTATGCGTTTTTTCCTGAATATATTCAGGAAAAAACGCATACGCCCTTTTTGGCCAAGGGCATCATTGTCAACGTTTTGCCGCTTTTCATGTGCTTTAAAGGCGAGTCGAATCTACCTCCTGAAATCTGTTTCCTGCAAATCTGCCTTGCTTTCAAATCCTCTTCGTTGCCTTCCCTCAATATATTTGTGGACGAGAGTTCTCATTTATAACTCTGCACGTTTGTGAATTGCAGTGCCCCTGAGCTCCATTTGTCTCCTCGATTTTTGGGAGCTGGCCGCAAAAGCGCAGGATTGCTTCAGGCCCTATTTTGGTTCTGGGGGGCAGGCTGAGCCTGTGGTTCATTCTTCTTCCTGATGGGAAAATGGAGTGACCTGTGCCTGTCCCAACACCTAGGGCTAGTCTCTCGTTGGTTGCCCGTCTTCCCGTTCATCCTCAGGACAAATTGCAACCTGTACAAAACAGGAGGTTAAAGGTGCTGATTCTCCAAGTAGGGAGATGGTTAGTCAAGCGGCTGGAATGGCGAACCCGAGCACAATGAGAGGAGAAATGAGGTGCGTTTTAGAAACCTTTCCCGATCTCACGGCATACCATCTTCTGGGTTTCCCATGAATGTTTTGATGTAGGAAGATGCCCTTGTACCTGGAGATTTGAGACCCATGGTGTGTGTACCCGGCGGTGTTACTTTAAAGTATCTGCGTTTGCTCAACATGCTCACCAATCCTCTCAGCCCCAAGAGTGTCCAGCCTTATGTCTCATCCAGCTGTGGGTCTAGATATGGTCAATCCAGGTTGCATCAGAGACCCTGAACAGATTTTGTAAGAATTTCTCTCTCTTTCACTGTCTTTGTTTTGTGGGTTTTTTAAAGTAATTTATGTTTAGAATGGGTCTTGGCTGCTTTTCCCTGCTGTGTTTATGCCGCTTTACACCCTCTTGATTCACTTGCAGAGAGATATCGATACATAAGTTTTCAGATTCTTACTAGTCAGATATATTCTTGTGCGGTGACTAGGGGGTGTTGAGTCCAGTTCACTGAGCAGGGAGTAGGCCTTGTCTATTACATATTTGGCTTATGGAGCGGTCTCTGAGGTAATTTCAAACCCTTGTTTTATGCATCACCCCATCTCACCTTTCCCGTTAAGCAGCCATAGTGTGTCTTCTAAAGGTGTGACTCTGTTCTGTTTTGTAATTCAGTTCAAGTGTAGCGATTTTGACATTCCCTCTCTAAGCGATATCTTAGGATAAGTGTCTTTTTCTGTGTGACTTATTTCACTTAGAATCATCGTCGCTAAATCCACTCATCATGCTGCTAACTAGCCTTATGACATTGATTTCATGGCTGAGTGATATTCCATTGTGCCAAGTACCACCATTTGTTTATCAATTTTTTCTTTCCTGGTATATTGAAGGTGTACCCAAATGGAGGTTCTTGGAAACAGAGCAGCCGTAAAGGTTGAGGTGCCTGTGTCTTGTTGAGTTTAATTTTCCCGATTTATACGCCCATGAGTGGAAGTGCCCTATGCTCTCTAAGCTGTGTTTATTATTTGTTGCAGGACACACCGTACACTTCTCCAGAGTGCCTGTTGGCAATTTACATCCCGCCCATCAGCGTAGCAAGGCTCCCATGTCTCCATGGCCTGTCCTGCTTTTCTGGTTTTTACACTTTTTTCAGAATGGCCCTTTTGACCGAGGGCAAGCGAGACTTCTTTGTAGCGCTGATTTGCCCTTCCGGCTTGCTTGGTTGGCCAAAAAGGGCGTATGCGTTTTTTCCTGAATATATTCAGGAAAAAACGCATACGCCCTTTTTGGCCAAGGGCATCATTGTCAACGTTTTGCCGCTTTTCATGTGCTTTAAAGGCGAGTCGAATCTACCTCCTGAAATCTGTTTCCTGCAAATCTGCCTTGCTTTCAAATCCTCTTCGTTGCCTTCCCTCAATATATTTGTGGACGAGAGTTCTCATTTATAACTCTGCACGTTTGTGAATTGCAGTGCCCCTGAGCTCCATTTGTCTCCTCGATTTTTGGGAGCTGGCCGCAAAAGCGCAGGATTGCTTCAGGCCCTATTTTGGTTCTGGGGGGCAGGCTGAGCCTGTGGTTCATTCTTCTTCCTGATGGGAAAATGGAGTGACCTGTGCCTGTCCCAACACCTAGGGCTAGTCTATCGTTGGTTGCCCGTCTTCCCGTTCATCCTCAGGACAAATTGCAACCTGTACGAAACAGGAGGTTAAAGGTGCTGATTCTCCAAGTAGGGAGATGGTTAGTCAAGCAGTTGGAATTGCGAATCCGAGCACAATGAGAGGAGAAATGAGGTGCGTTTTAGAAACCTTTCCCGATCTCATGGCATACCATCTTCTGGTTTTCCCATGCATGTTTTCATGTAGGAAGATGCCCTTGTACCTGGAGATTTGAGACCCATGGGGTGATACCCCGCGGTGTTACTTTAAAGTATCTGCGTTTGCTCACCCAACCTCACCAATCCTCTCAGCCCCCAGAGTGTCCAGCCTTATGTCTCATCCAGATGTGGGTCTAGATATGGTCAATCCTGGTTGCATCAGAGACCCTGAACGTATTTTGTAAGAATTTCTCTCTCTTTCACTGTCTTTGTTTTGTGGGTTTTTTAAAGTAATTTATGTTTAGAAAGGGTCTTGGCTGCTTTGCCCTGCTGTGTTTATACCGCTTTACACCCTCTTGATTCACTTGCAGAGAGATATCGATACATAGGTTTTCAGATTCTTACTAGTCAGATATATTCTTTTTCCGTGACTAGGGGGTGTTGAGTCCAGTTCACTGAGCAGGGAGTAGGCCTTGTCTATTACATATTTGGCTTATGGAGCGGTCTCTGAGCTAATTTCAAACCATTGTTCTATGCATCACCCCACCTCACCTTTCCCGTTAAGCAGCCATAGTGTGTCTTCTAAAGGTGTGACTCTGTTCTGTTTTGTAATTCAGTTCAAGTGTAGCGATTTTGACATTCCCTCTCTAAGCGATATCTTAGGATAAGTGTCTTTTTCTGTGTGACTTATTTCACTTAGAATCATCGTCGCTAAATCCACTCATCATGCTGCTAACTAGCCTTATGACATTGATTTCATGGCTGAGTGATATTCCATTGTGCCAAGTACCACCATTTCTTTATCCATTTTTCTCTTTCCTGGGATATTGAAGGTGTACCGAAGGGGAGGTTCTTGGAAACAGAGCAGCCGTAAAGTTTGGGGTGCCTGTGTCTTGTTGATTTTTAGTTTTCCCAATTTATACGTCCATGAGTGGAAGTGTCCTATGCTCTCTAAGCTGTGTTTATTACTTGTTTCAGGACACACCGTACTCTTCTCCAGAGTGCCTGTTGGCAATTTACATCCCGACCATCAGCGTAGCAAGGCTCCCATGTCTCCATGGCCTGTCCTGCTTTTCTGGTTTTTACACTTTTTTCAGCATGGCCCTTTTGACCGAGGGCAAGCGAGACTTCTTTGTAGCACTGATTTGCCCTTCCGGCTTGCTTGGTTGGCCAAAAAGGGCGTATGCGTTTTTTCCTGAATATATTCAGGAAAAAACGCATACGCCCTTTTTGGTGAAGGGCATTATTGTCAAAGTTTTGCCTGTTTTCATGTGCTTTAAAGGCGAGTCGAATCTACCTCCTGAAATCTGTTTCCTGCAAATGTGCCTTGCTTTCAAATCCTCTTCGTTGCCTTCCCTCAATATATTGTGGACGAGAGATATCATTTATAACTCTGCACGTTTGTGAATTGCAGTGCCCCTGAGCTCCATTTGTCTACTCGCTTTTTTGGGAGCTGGCCGCAAAAGTGCAGGATTGCTTCAGGCCCTATTTTGGTTCTAGGGGGCAGGCTGAGCCTGTGGTTCATTCTTCTTCCTGATGGGAAAATGGAGTGACCTGTGCCTGTCCCAACACCTAGGGCTAGTCTCTCGTTGGTTGCCCGTCTTCCCGTTCATCCTCAGGACAAATTGCAACCTGTACGAAACAGGAGGTTAAAGGTGCTGATTCTCCAAGTAGGGAGATGGTTAGTCAAGCGGCTGGAATGGCGAACCCGAGCACAATGAGAGGAGAAATGAGGTGCGTTTTAGAAACCTTTCCCGATCTCACGGCATACCATCTTCTGGGTTTCCCAAGCATGTTTTGATGTAGGAAAATGCCCTTGTACCTGGAGATTTGAGACCCATGGGGTGTGTACCCCGTGGTGTTACTTTAAAGTATCTGCGTTTGCTCACCAAGCTCACCAATCCTCTCAGCCCCAAGAGTGTCCAGCCTTATGTCTCATCCAGCTGTGGGTCTAGATATGGTCAATCCAGGTTGCATCAGAGACCCTGAACAGATTTTGTAAGAATTTCTCTCTCTTTCACTGTCTTTGTTTTGTGGGTTTTTTAAAGTAATTTATGTTTAGAATGGGTCTTGGCTGCTTTTCCCTGCTGTGTTGATGCCGCTTTACACCCTCTTGATTCACTTGCAGAGAGATATCGATACATAGGTTTTCAGATTCTTACTAGTCAGATATATTCTTGTGCGGTGACTAGGGGGTGTTGAGTCCAGTTCACTGAGCAGGGAGTAGGCCTTGTCTATTACATATTTGGCTTATGGAGCGGTCTCTGAGCTAATTTCAAACCCTTGTTCTATGCATCACCCCACCTCACGTTTCCCGTTAAGCAGCCATAGTGTGTCTTCTAATGGTGTGACTCTGTTCTGTTTTGTACTTCAGTTCAAGTGTAGCGATTTTGACATTCCCTCTATAAGCGATATCTTAGGATAAGTGTCTTTTTCTGTGTGACTTATTTCACTTAGAAACATCGTATCTAAATCCACTCATCATGCTGCTAACTAGCCTTATGACATTGAATTCATGGCTGAGTGATATTCCATTGTGCCAAGTACCACCATTTCTTTATCCATTTTTCTCTTTCCTGGGATATTGAAGGTGTACCGAAGGGGAGGTTCTTGGAAACAGAGCAGCCGTAAACTTTGGGGTGCCTGTGTCTTGTTGATTTTTAGTTTTCCCAATTTATACGCCCATGAGTGGAAGTGTCCTATGCTCTCTAAGCTGTGTTTATTACTTGTTTCAGGACACACCGTACACTTCTCCAGAGTGGCTGTTGGCAATTTACATCCTGCCCATTAGCGTAGCAAGGCTCCCATGTCTCCATGGCCTGTCCTGCTTTTCTGGTGTTTACACTTTTTTCAGCATGGCCCTTTTGACCGAGGGCAAGCGAGACTTCTTTGTAGCACTGATTTGCCCTTCCGGCTTGCTTGGTTGGCCAAAAAGGAGGTATGCGTTTTTTCCTGAATATATTCAGGAAAAAACGCATACGCCCTTTTTGGTGAAGGGCATTATTGTCAACGTTTTGCCTGTTTTCATGTGCTTTAAAGGCGAGTCGAATCTACCTCCTGAAATCTGTTTCTTGCAAATCTGCCTTGCTTTCAAATCCTCTTCGTTGCCTTCCCTCAATATATTTGTGGACGAGAGATATCATTTATAACTCTGCACGTTTGTGAATTAGAGTGCCCCTGAGCTCCATTTGTCTACTCGCTTTTTTGGGAGCTGGCCGCAAAAGCGCAGGATTGCTTCAGGCCCTATTTTGGTTCTAGGGGGCAGGCTGAGCCTGTGGTTCATTCTTCTTCCTGATGGGAAAATGGAGTGACCTGTGCCTGTCCCAACACCTAGGGCTAGTCTCTCGTTGGTTGCCCGTCTTCCCGTTCATCCTCAGGACAAATTGCAACCTGTACGAAACAGGAGGTTAAAGGTGCTGATTCTCCAAGTAGGGAGATGGTTAGTCAAGCGGGTGGAATTGCGAATCCGAGCACAATGAGAGGAGAAATGAGGTGCGTTTTAGAAACCTTTCCCGATCTCATGGCATACCATCTTCTGGTTTTCCCATGCATGTTTTCATGTAGGAAGATGCCCTTGTACCTGGAGATTTGAGACCCATGGGGTGATACCCCGCGGTGTTACTTTAAAGTATCTGCGTTTGCTCACCCAACCTCACCAATCCTCTCAGCCCCCAGAGTGTCCAGCCTTATGTCTCATCCAGATGTGGGTCTAGATATGGTCAATCCTGGTTGCATCAGAGACCCTGAACGTATTTTGTAAGAATTTCTCTCTCTTTCACTGTCTTTGTTTTGTGGGTTTTTTAAAGTAATTTATGTTTAGAAAGGGTCTTGGCTGCTTTGCCCTGCTGTGTTTATACCGCTTTACACCCTCTTGATTCACTTGCAGAGAGATATCGATACATAGGTTTTCAGATTCTTACTAGTCAGATATATTCTTTTTCCGTGACTAGGGGGTGTTGAGTCCAGTTCACTGAGCAGGGAGTAGGCCTTGTCTATTACATATTTGGCTTATGGAGCGGTCTCTGAGCTAATTTCAAAGCATTGTTCTATGCATCACCCCACCTCACCTTTCCCGTTAAGCAGCCATAGTGTGTCTTCTAAAGGTGTGACTCTGTTCTGTTTTGTAATTCAGTTCAAGTGTAGCGATTTTGACATTCCCTCTCTAAGCGATATCTTAGGATAAGTGTCTTTTTCTGTGTGACTTATTTCACTTAGAATCATCGTCGCTAAATCCACTCATCATGCTGCTAACTAGCCTTATGACATTGATTTCATGGCTGAGTGATATTCCATTGTGCCAAGTACCACCATTTCTTTATCCATTTTTCTCTTTCCTGGGATATTGAAGGTGTACCGAAGGGGAGGTTCTTGGAAACAGAGCAGCCGTAAAGTTTGGGGTGCCTGTGTCTTGTTGATTTTTAGTTTTCCCAATTTATACGCCCATGAGTGGAAGTGTCCTATGCTCTCTAAGCTGTGTTTATTACTTGTTTCAGGACACACCGTACACTTCTCCAGAGTGGCTGTTGGCAATTTACATCCTGCCCATTAGCGTAGCAAGGCTCCCATGTCTCCATGGCCTGTCCTGCTTTTCTGGTGTTTACACTTTTTTCAGCATGGCCCTTTTGACCGAGGGCAAGCGAGACTTCTTTGTAGCACTGATTTGCCCTTCCGGCTTGCTTGGTTGGCCAAAAAGGAGGTATGCGTTTTTTCCTGAATATATTCAGGAAAAAACGCATACGCCCTTTTTGGTGAAGGGCATTATTGTCAACGTTTTGCCTGTTTTCATGTGCTTTAAAGGCGAGTCGAATCTACCTCCTGAAATCTGTTTCTTGCAAATCTGCCTTGCTTTCAAATCCTCTTCGTTGCCTTCCCTCAATATATTTGTGGACGAGAGATATCATTTATAACTCTGCACGTTTGTGAATTACAGTGCCCCTGAGCTCCATTGTCTACTCGCTTTTTTGGGAGCTGGCCGCAAAAGCGCAGGATTGCTTCAGGCCCTATTTTGGTTCTAGGGGGCAGGCTGAGCCTGTGGTTCATTCTTCTTCCTGATGGGAAAATGGAGTGACCTGTGCCTGTCCCAACACCTAGGGCTAGTCTATCGTTGGTTGCCCGTCTTCCCGTTCATCCTCAGGACAAATTGCAACCTGTACAAAACAGGAGGTTAAAGGTGCTGATTCTCCAAGTAGGGAGATGGTTAGGCAAGCGGCTGGAATGGCGAACCCGAGCACAATGAGAGGAGAAATGAGGTGCGTTTTAGAAACCTTTCCCGATCTCACGGCATACCATCTTCTGGGTTTCCCATGAATGTTTTGATGTAGGAAGATGCCCTTGTACCTGGAGATTTGAGACCCATGGTGTGTGTACCCGGCGGTGTTACTTTAAAGTATCTGCGTTTGCTCACCAAGCTCACCAATCCTCTCAGCCCCAAGAGTGTCCAGCCTTATGTCTCATCCAGCTGTGGGTCTAGATATGGTCAATCCAGGTTGCATCAGAGACCCTGAACAGATTTTGTAAGAATTTCTCTCTCTTTCACTGTCTTTGTTTTGTGGGTTTTTTAAAGTAATTTATGTTTAGAATGGGTCTTGGCTGCTTTTCCCTGCTGTGTTTATGCCGCTTTACACCCTCTTGTTTCACTTGCAGAGAGATATCGATACATAAGTTTTCAGATTCTTACTAGTCAGATATATTCTTGTGCGGTGACTAGGGGGTGTTGAGTCCAGTTCACTGAGCAGGGAGTAGGCCTTGTCTATTACATATTTCTCTTATGGAGCGGTCTCTGAGCTAATTTCAAACCCTTGTTTTATGCATCACCCCATCTCACCTTTCCCGTTAAGCAGCCATAGTGTGTCTTCTAAAGGTGTGACTCTGTTCTGTTTTGTAATTCAGTTCAAGTGTAGCGATTTTGACATTCCCTCTCTAAGCGATATCTTAGGATAAGTGTCTTTTTCTGTGTGACTTATTTCACTTAGAATCATCGTCGCTAAATCCACTCATCATGCTGCTAACTAGCCTTATGACATTGATTTCATGGCTGAGTGATATTCCATTGTGCCAAGTACCACCATTTCTTTATCCATTTTTCTCTTTCCTGGGATATTGAAGGTGTACCGAAGGGGAGGTTCTTGGAAACAGAGCAGCCGTAAAGTTTGGGGTGCCTGTGTCTTGTTGATTTTTAGTTTTCCCAATTTATACGCCCATGAGTGGAAGTGTCCTATGCTCTCTAAGCTGTGTTTATTATTTGTTGCAGGACACACCGTACACTTCTCCAGAGTGCCTGTTGGCAATTTACATCCCGCCCATCAGCGTAGCAAGGCTCCCATGTCTCCATGGCCTGTCCTGCTTTTCTGGTTTTTACACTTTTTTCAGAATGGCCCTTTTGACCGAGGGCAAGCGAGACTTCTTTGTAGCGCTGATTTGCCCTTCCGGCTTGCTTGGTTGGCCAAAAAGGGCGTATGCGTTTTTTCCTGAATATATTCAGGAAAATACGCATACGCCCTTTTTGGCCAAGGGCATCATTGTCAACGTTTTGCCGCTTTTCATGTGCTTTAAAGGCGAGTCGAATCTACCTCCTGAAATCTGTTTCCTGCAAATCTGCCTTGCTTTCAAATCCTCTTCGTTGCCTTCCCTCAATATATTTGTGGACGAGAGTTCTCATTTATAACTCTGCACGTTTGTGAATTGCAGTGCTCCTGAGCTCCATTTGTCTCCTCGCTTTTTTGGGAGCTGGCCGCAAAAGCGCAGGATTGCTTCAGGCCCTATTTTGGTTCTGGGGGGCAGGCTGAGCCTGTGGTTCATTCTTCTTCCTGATGGGAAAATGGAGTGACCTGTGCCTGTCCCAACACCTAGGGCTAGTCTCTCGTTGGTTCCCCGTCTTCCCGTTCATCTTCAGGACAAATTGCAACCTGGACGAAACAGGAGGTTAAAGGTGCTGATTCTCCAAGTAGGGAGATGGTTAGTCAAGCGGCTGGAATGGCGAACCCGAGCACAAGGGGAGGAGAAATGAGGTGCGTTTTAGAAAACTTTCCCGATCTCACGGCATACCATCTTCTGGGTTTCCCATGCATGTTTTGATGTAGGAAGATTCCCTTGTACATGGAGATTTGAGACCCATGGGGTGTGTTCCCCGCAGTGTTACTTTAAAGTATCTGCGTTTGCTCACCCAACCTCACCAATCTTCTCAGCCCCAAGAGTGTCCAGCCTTATGTCTCATCCAGCTGTGGGTCTAGATATGATCAATCCAGGTTGCATCATAGACCCTGAACGGATTTTGTAAGAATTTCTCTCTCTTTCACTGTCTTTGTTTTGTGGGTTTTTTAAAGTAATGTATGTTTAGAATGGGGTTTGGCTGCTTTTCCCTGCTGTGTTGATGCCGCTTTACACCCTCTTGATTCACTTGCAGAGAGATATCGATACATAGGTTTTCAGATTCATACTAGTCAGATATATTCTTGTGCGGTGACTAGGGGGTGTTCAGTCCAGTTCACTGAACAGGGAGTAGGCCTTGTCTATTACATATTTGGCTTATGGAGCGGTGTCTGAGCTAATTTCAAACCCTTGTTTTATGCATCACCCCACCTCACCTTTCCCGTTAAGCAGCCATAGTGTGTCTTCTAAAGGTGTGACTCTGTTCTGTTTTGTAATTCAGTTCAAGTGTAGCGATTTTGACATTGCCTCTATAAGCGATATCTTAGGATAAGTGTCTTTTTCTGTGTGACTTATTTCACTTAGAATCATCGGACCTAAATCCACTCATCATGCTGCTAACTAGCCTTATGACATTGATTTCATAGCTGAGTGATATTCCATTGTGCCAAGTACCACCATTTCTTTATCCATCTTTCTCTTTCCTGGGATATTGAAGGTGTGCCAAAGTGGAGGTTCTTGGAAACAGAGCAGCCGTAAAGTTTGGGGTGCCTGTGTCTTGTTGATTTTTAGTTTTCCCAATTTATACGCCCATGAGTGGAAGTGCCCTATGCTCTCTAAGCTGTGTTTATTACTTGTTTTAGGACACACCGTACACGTCTCCAGAGTGCCTGTTGGCAATGTACATCCCGCCCAGCAGCGTAGCAAGGCTCCCATGTCTCCATGGCCTGTCCTGCTTTTCTGGTTTTTACACTTTGTTCAGCATGTCCCTTTTGACTGTGGGCAAGCGAGACTTTTTTGTAGCGCAGATTTGCCCTTCCGGCTTGCTTGGTTGGCCAAAAAGGGCGTATGCGTTTTTTCCTGAATATATTCAGGAAAAAACGCATACGCCCTTTTTGGCCAAGGGCATCATTGTCAACGTTTTGCCGCTTTTCATGTGCTTTAAAGGCGAGTCGAATCTACCTCCTGAAATCTGTTTCCTGCAAATCTGCCTTGCTTTCAAATCCTCTTCGTTGCCTTCCCTCAATATATTTGTGGACGAGAGTTCTCATTTATAACTCTGCACGTTTGTGAATTGCAGTGCCCCTGAGCTCCATTTGTCTCCTCGCTTTTTTGGGAGCTGGCCGCAAAAGCGCAGGATTGCTTCAGGCCCTATATTGGTTCTGGGGGGCAGGCTGAGCCTGTGGTTCATTCTTCTTCCTGATGGGAAAATGGAGTGACCTGTGCCTGTCCCAACACCTAGGGCTAGTCTCTCATTGGTTCCCCGTCTTCCCGTTCATCCTAAGGACAAATTGCAACCTGGACGAAACAGGAAGTTAAAGGTGCTGATTCTCCAAGTAGGGAGATGGTTAGTCAAGCGGCTGGAATGGGGAACCCAAGCACAAGGTGAGGAGAAATGAGGTGCGTTTTAGAAACCTTTCCCGATCTCACGGCATAGCATCTTCTGGGTTTCCCATGCATGTTTTGATGTAGGAAGATGCCCTTGTACCTGGAGATATGAGACCCATGGGGGGGGTACCCCGCAGTGTTACTTTAAAGTATCTGCGTTTGCTCACCCAACTTCACCAATGCTCTCAGCCTAAAGAGTGTCCAGCCTTATGTCTCATCCAGCTGTGGGTCTAGATATGGTCAATCCAGGTTGCATCCGACACCCTGAACGGATTTTGTAAGAATTTCTCTCTCTTTCACTGTCTTTGCTTTGTGGGTTTTTTAAAGTAATGTATGTTTAGAATGGGGTTTGGCTGCTTTACCCTGCTGTGTTTATGCCGCTTTACACCCTCTTGATTCACTTGCAGAGAGATATCGATACATAGGTTTTCAGATTCTTACTAGTCAGATATATTCTTGTGCGGTGACTAGGGGGTGTTGAGTCCAGTTCACTGAGCAGGTAGTAGGCCTTGCCTAGTACATATGTGGCTTATGGAGTGGTCTCTGAGCTAATTTCAAACCCTTGTTTTATGCAGCACCCCACCTCACCTTTCCAGTTAAGCAGCCATAGTGTGTCTTCGAAAGGTCTGACTGTGTTCTGTTTTGTAATTCAGTTCAAGAGTAGCGATTTTGACATTCCCTCTATAAGCGATATCTTAGAATAAGTGTCTTTTTCTGTGTGACTTATTTCACTTAGAATCATCGTACCTAAATCCACTCATCATGCTTCTAACTAGCCTTATGACATTGATGTCATGGCTGAGTGATATTCCATTGTGCCAAGTACCACCATTTCTTTATCCATTTTTCTCTTTCCTGGGATATTGAAGGTGTACCGAAGCAGAGGTTCTTGGAAACAGAACAGCCGTAAAGTTTGGGGTGCCTGTGTCTTGTTGATTTTTAGTTTTCCCAATTTATACGCCCATGAGTGGAAGTGCCCTATGCTCTCTAAGCTGTGTTTATTACTTCTTGCAGGACACACCGTACTCTTCTCCAGAGTGCCTGTTGGCAATTTACATCCCGCCCATCAGCGTAGCAAGGCTCCCATGTCTCCATGGCCTGTCCTGCTTTTCTGGTTTTTACACTTTGTTCAGCATGGCCCTTTTGACCGAGGGCAAGCGAGACTTCTTTGTAGCGCTGATTTGCCCTTCCGGCTTGCTTGGTTGTCCAAAAAGGGCGTATGCGTTTTTTCCTGAATATATTCAGGAAAAAACGCATACGCCCTTTTTGGCCAAGGGCATCATTGTCAACGTTTTGCCCCTTTTCATGTGCTTTAAAGGCGAGTCGAATCTACCTCCTGAAATCTGTTTCCTGCAAATCTGCCTTGCTTTCAAATCCTCTTCCTTGCCTTCCCTCAATATATTTGTGGACGAGAGTTCTCATTTATAACTCTGCACGTTTGTGAATTGCAGTGCCCCTGAGCTCCATTTGTCTCCTCGCTTTTTTGGGAGCTGGCCGCAAAAGCGCAGGATTGCTTCAGGCCCTATATTGGTTCTGGGGGGCAGGCTGAGCCTGTGGTTCATTCTTCTTCCTGATGGGAAAATGGAGTGACCTGTGCCTGTCCCAACACCTAGGGCTAGTCTCTCGTTGGTTCCCCGTCTTCCCGTTCATCCTCAGGACAAATAGCAACCTGGACGAAACAGGAGGTTATGGGTGCTGATTCTCCAAGTAGGGAGATGGTTAGTCAAGCACCTGGAATGGCGAATCCAAGCACAAGGTGAGGAGAAATGAGGTGCGTTCTAGAAACCTTTCCCGATCTCACGGCATACCATCTTCTGGGTTTCCCATGCATGTTTTGATGTAGGAAGATGCCCTTGTACATGGAGATTTGAGACCCATGGGGTGGGTACCCCGCGGTGTTACTTTAAAGTATCTGCGTTTGCTCACCCAACCTCACCAATCCTCTCAGCCCCAAGAGTGTCCAGCCGTATGTCTCATCCAGCTGTGGGTCTAGATATGGTCAGTCCAGGTTGCATCAGAGACCCTGAACGGATTTTGTAAGAATTTCTCTCTCTTTCACTGTCTTTGTTTTGTGGGTTTTTTAAAGTAATTTATGTTTAGAATGGGTCTTGGCTGCTTTTCCCTGCTGTGTTTATGCCGCTTTACACCCTCTTGATTCACTTGCAGAGAGATATCGATACATAGGTTTTCAGATTCTTACTAGTCAGATATATTCTTGTGCGGTGACTACGGGGTGTTGAGTCCAGTTCACTGAGCAGGGAGTAGGCCTTGTCTATTACATATTTGGCTTATGGAGCGGTCTCTGAGCTAATTTCAAACCCTTGTTTTATGCATCACCCCACCTCACCTTTCCCGTTAAGCAGCCATAGTGTGTCTTCTAAAGGTGTGACTCTGTTCTGTTTTGTAATTCAGTTCAAGTGTAGCGATTTTGACATTGCCTCTATAAGCGATATCGTAGGATAAGGGTCTTTTTCTGTGTGACTTATTTCACTTAGAATCATCGGACCTAAATCCACTCATCATGCTGCTAACTAGCCTTATGACATTGATTTCATAGCTGAGTGATATTCCATTGTGCCAAGTACCATCATTTCTTTATCCATTTTTCTCTTTCCTGGGATATTGAAGGTGTGCCAAAGTGGAGGTTCTTGCAAACAGAGCAGCCGTAAAGTTTGGGGTGCCTGTGTCTTGTTGATTTTTAGTTTTCCCGATTTATACGCCCATGAGTGGAAGTGCCCTATGCTCTCTAAGCTGTGTTTATTACTTGTTTTAGGACACACCGTACACGTCTCCAGAGTGCCTGTTGGCAATTTACATCCCGCCCATCAGCGTAGCAAGGCTCACATGTCTCCATGGCCTGTCCTGCTTTTATGGTTTTTACACTTTGTTCAGCATGGCCCTTTTGACCGAGGGCCAGCGAGACTTCTTTGTAGCGCTGATATGCCCTTCCGGCTTGCTTGGTTGGCTAAAAAGGGCGTATGCGTTTTTTCCTGAATATATTCAGGAAAAAACGCATACGCCCTTTTTGGCCAAGGGCATCATTGTCAACGTTTTGCCGCTTTTCATGTGCTTTAAAGGCGAGTCGAATCTACCTCCTGAAATCTGTTTCCTGCAAATCTGCCTTGCTTTCAAATCCTCTTCGTTGCCTTCCCTCAATATATTTGTGGACGAGAGTTCTCATTTATAACTCTGCACGTTTGTGAATTGCAGTGCCCCTGAGCTCCATTTGTCTCCTCGCTTTTTTGGGAGCTGGCCGCAAAAGCGCAGGATTGCTTCAGGCCCTATTTTGGTTCTGGGGGGCAGGCTGAGCCTGTGGTTCATTCTTCTTCCTGATGGGAAAATGGAGTGACCTGTGCCTGTCCCAACACCTAGGGCTAGTCTCTCGTTGGTTCCCCGTCTTCCCGTTCATCCTCAGGACAAACTGCAATCTGTACGAAACAGGAGGTTAAAGGTGCTGATTCACCAAGTAGGGAGATGGTTAGGCAAGGGGCTGGAATGGCGAACCCGAGCACAAGGAGAGCAGAAATGAGGTACGTTTTAGAAACCTTTCCCGATCTCACGGCATACCATCTTCTGGGTTTCCCATGCATGTTTTGATGTAGGAAGATGCCCTTGTTCTTGGAGATTTGAGACCCATGGGGTGGTACCCCGCGGTGTTACTTTAAAGTATCTGCATTTGCTCACCCAACCTCACCAATCCTCTCAGCACCAAGAGTGTCCAGCCTTATGTCTCATTCAGCTGTGGGTCTACATATGGTCAATCCAGGTTGCATCAGAGACCCTGAACGGATTTTGTAAGAATTTCTCTCTCTTTCACTGTCTTTGTTTTGTGGGTTTTTTAAAGTAATTTATGTTTAGAATGGGGCGTGGCTGCTTTTCCCTGCTGTGTTTATGCCGATTTACACCTTCTTGATTCACTTGCAGAGAGATATCGATACATAGGTTTTCAGATTCTTACTAGTCAGATATATTCTTGTGCGGTGACTAGGGGGTGTTGAGTCCAGTTCACTGAGCAGGGAGTAGGCCTTGTCTAGTACATAATGTGGCTTATGGAGTGGTCTCTGAGCTAATTTCAAACCCTTGTTTTATGCATCACCCCACCTCACCTTTCCCGTTCAGCAGCCATAGTGTGTCTTCCAAAGGTGTGATTCTGTTCTGTTTTGTAATTCAGTTCAAGTGTAGCGATTTTGACATTCCCTCTATAAGCGATATCTTAGGATAAGTGTCTTTTTCTGTGTGACTTAATTCACTTAGAATCATCGTATCTAAATCCACTCATCATGCTGCTAACTAGCCTTATGACATTGATTTCATGGTTGAGTGATATTCCATTGTGCCAAGTACCACCATTTCTTTATCCATTTTTCTCTTTCCTGGGATATTGAAGGTGTACCGAAGTGGAGGTTCTTGGAAACAGAGCAGCCGTAAACTTTAGGGTGCCTGTGTCTTGTTGATTTTTAGTTTTCCCAATTTATACGCCCATGAGTGGAAGTGCCCTATGCTCTCTACGCTGTGTTTATTACTTGTTTCAGGACACACCGTACTCTTCTCCAGAGTGCCTGTTGGCAATTTACATCCCGCCCATCAGCGTAGCAAGGCTCCCATGTCTCCATGGCCTGTCCTGCTTTTCTGGTTTTTACACTTTGTTCAGCATGGCCCTTTTGACCGAGGGCAAGCGAGACTTCTTTTTAGCGCTGATTTGCCTTTCCGGCTGGCTTGGTTGGCCAAAAGGGGCGTATGCGTTTTTTCCTGAATATATTCAGGAAAAAACGCATACGCCCCTTTTGGCCAAGGGCATCATTGTCAACGTTTTGCCGCTTTTCATGTGCTTTAATGGCGAGTCGAATTTACCTCCTGAAATCTGTTTCCTGCAAATCTGCCTTGCTTTCAAATCCTCTTCGTTGCCTTCCCTCAATATATTTGTGGACGAGAGTTATCATTTATAACTCTGCACGTTTGTGAATTGCAGTGCCCCTGAGCTCCATTTGTCTCCTCGCTTTTTTGGGAGCTGGCCGCAAAAGCGCAGGATTGCTTCAGGCCCTATTTTGGTTCTGGGGGGCAGGCTGAGCCTGTGGTTCATTCTTCTTCCTGATGGGAAAATGGAGTGACCTGTGCCTGTCCCAACACCTAGGGCTAGTCTCTCGTTGGTTGCCCGTCTTCCCGTTCATCCTCAGGACAAATTGCAACCTGTACGAAACAGGAGGTTAAAGGTGCTGATTCTCCAAGTAGGGAGATGGTTAGTCAAGCGGGTGGAATGGCGAACCCGAGCACAATGAGAGGAGAAATGAGGTGCGTTTTAGAAACCTTTCCCTATCTCATGGCATACCATCTTCTGGGTTTCCCATGCATGTTTTGATGTAGGAAGATGCCCTTGTACCGGGAGATTTGAGACCCATGGGGTGGGTACCCCGTGGTGTTACTTTAAAGTATCTGCATTTGCTCACCCAACCTCACCAATCCTCTCAGCCCCAAGAGTGTCCAGCCTTATGTCTCATCCAGCTGTGGGTCTAGATATGGTCAATCCAGGTTGCATCACAGACCCTGAACGGATTTTGTAAGAATTTCTCTCTCTTTCACTGTCTTTGTTTTGTGGGTTTTTTCAAGTAATTTATGTTTAGAATGGGTCTTGGCTGCTTTTCCCTGCTGTGTTTATGCCGCTTTACAGCCTCTTGATTCACTTGCAGAGAGATATCGATACATAGGTTTTCAGATTCTTACTAGTCAGAAATATTCTTGTGCGGTGACTAGGGGGTGTTGAGTCCAGTTCACTGAGCAGGGAGTAGGCCTTCTCTATTACATATTTGGCTTATGGAGCGGTCTCTGAGCTAATTTCAAACCCTTGTTCTATGCATCACCCCACCTCACCTTTCCCGTTAAGCAGCCATAGTGTGTCTTCTAAAGGTGTGACTCTGTTCTGTTTTGTAATTCAGTTCAAGTGTAGCGATTTTGACATTCCCTCTCTAAGCGATATCTTAGGATAAGTGTCTTTTTCTGTGTGACTTATTTCACTTAGAATCATCGTCGCTAAATCCAGTCATCATGCTGCTAACTAGCCTTATGACATTGATTTCATGGCTGAGTGATATTCCATTGTGCCAAGTCCCACCATTTCTTTATCCATTTTTCTCTTTCCTGGGATATTGAAGGTGTACCGAAATGGAGGTTCTTGGAAACAGAGCAGCCGTAAAGTTTGGGGTGCCTGTGTCTTGTTGATTTTTAGTTTTCCCAATTTATACGCCCATGAGTGGAAGTGCCCTATGCTCTCTAAGCTGTGTTTATTACTTGTTTCAGGACACACCGTACACTTCTCCAGAGTGGCTGTTGGCAATTTACATCCTGCCTATTAGCGTAGCAAGGATCCCCTGTCTCCATGGCCTGTCCTGCTTTTCTGGTTTTTACACTTTTTTCAGCATGGCCCTTTTGACCGAGGGCAAGCGACACTTCTTTGAAGCACTGATTTGCCCTTCCGGCTTGCTTGGTTGGCCAAAAAGGGCGTATGCGTTTTTTCCTGAATATATTCAGGAAAAAACGCATACGCCCTTCTTGGCCAAGGGCATCATTGTCAACGTTTTGCCGCTTTTCATGTGCTTTAAAGGCGAGTCGAATCTGCCTCCTGAAATCTGTTTCCTGCAAATCTGCCTTGCTTTCAAATCCTCTTCTTTGCCTTCCCTCAATATATTTGTGGACGAGAGTTATCATTTATAACTCTGCACGTTTGTGATTTGCAGTGCCCCTGAGCTCTATTTGTCTCCTCGCTTTTTTGGGAGCTGGCCGCAAAAGCGCAGGATTGCTTCAGGCCCTATTTTGGTTCTGGGGGTCAGGCTGAGCCTGTGGTTCATTATTCTTCCTGATGGGAAAATGGAGTGGCCTGTGCCTGTCCCAACACCTAGGGCTAGTCTCTCGTTGGTTCCCCGTCTTCCCGTTCATCCTCAGGACAAATTGCAACCTGTACGAAACAGGAGGTTAAAGGTGCTGATTCTCCAAGTAGGGAGATGGTTAGTCAAGCGGCTGGAATGGCGAACCCGAGCACAAGGAGAGGAGAAATGAGGTGCGTTTTAGAAACCTTTCCCGATCTCACGGCATACCATCTTCTGGGTTTCCCATGCATGTTTTGATGTAGGAAGATGCCCTTGTACCTGGAGATTTGAGACCCATGGGGTGTGTACCCCGCGGTGTTACTTTAAAGTATCTGCGTTTGCTCACCAAGCTCACCAATCCTCTCAGCCCCAAAAGTGTCCAGCCTTATGTCTCATCCAGCTGTGGGTCTAGATATGGTCAATCCAGGTTGCATCAGAGCCCCCGAACGGATTTTGTAAGAATTTCTCTCTCTTTCACTGTCTTTGTTTTGTGGGTTTTTTAAAGTAATTTATGTTTAGAATGGGTCTTGGCTGCATTTCCCTGCTGTGTTTATGCCGATTTACACCCTCTTGATTCACTTGCAGAGAGATATCGATACATAGGTTTTCAGATTCTTACTAGTCAGATATATTCTTGTGCGGTGACTAGGGGGTGTTGAGTCCAGTTCACTGAGCAGGGAGTAGGCCTTGTCTATTACATATTTGGCTTATGGAGCGGTCTCTGAGCTAATTTCAAACCCTTGTTCTATGCATCACCCCACCTCACGTTTCCCGTTAAGCAGCCATAGTGTGTCTTCTAATGGTGTGACTCTGTTCTGTTTTGTAATTCAGTTCAAGTGTAGCGATTTTGACATTCCCTCTATAAGCGATATCTTAGGATAAGTGTCTTTTTCTGTGTGTCTTATTTCACTTAGAATCATCGTCGCTAAATCCACTCATCATGCTGCTAACTAGCCTTATGACATTGATTTCATGGCTGAGTGATATTCCATTGTTCCAAGTACCACCATTTCTTTATCCATTTTTCTCTTTCCTGGGATATTGAAGGTGTACCGAAGGGGAGGTTCTTGGCAACAGAGCAGCCGTAAAGTTTGGGGTGCCTGTGTCTTGTTGATTTTTAGTTTTCCCGATTTATACGCCCATGAGTGGAAGTGCCCTATGCTCTCTAAGCTGTGTTTATTACTTGTTTCAGGACACACCGTACACTTCTCCAGAGTGGCTGTTGGCAATTTCCATCCCGCCCATCAGTGTAGCAAGGCTCCCATGTCTCCATGGCCTGTCGTGCTTTTCTGGTTTTTACACTTTGTTCAGCATGGCCCTTTTGACCGAGGGCAAGCGAGACTTCTTTGTAGCGCTGATTTGCCCTTCCGGCTTGTTTGGTTGGCCAAAATGGCGTATGCGTTTTTTCCTGAATATATTCAGGAAAAAACGCATACGCCCTTTTTGGCCAAGGGCATCATTGTCAACGTTTTGCCGCTTTTCATGTGCTTTAAAAGCGAGTCGAATCTACCTCCTGAAATCTGTTTCCTGCAAATCTGCCTTGCTTTCAAATCCTCTTCGTTGCCTTCCCTCAATATATTTGTGGACGAGAGTTCTCATTTATAACTCTGCACGTTTGTGAATTGCAGTGCCCCTGAGCTCCATTTGTCTCCTCGCCTTTTTGGGAGCTGGCCGCAAAAGCGCAGGATTGCTTCAGGCCCTATTTTGGTTCTGGGGGGCAGGCTGAGCCTGTGGTTCATTCTTCTTCCTGATGGGAAAATGGAGTGACCTGTGCCTGTCCCAACACCTAGGGCTAGTCTCTCGTTGGTTCCCCGTCTTCCCGTTCATCCTCAGGACAAACTGCAACCTGTACAAAACATGAGGTTAAAGGTGCTGATTCACCAAGTAGGGAGATGGTTAGGCAAGGGGCTGGAATGGCGAACCCGAGCACAAGGAGAGCAGAAATGAGGTACGTTTTATAAACCTTTCCCGATCTCACGGCATACCATCTTCTGGGTTTCCCATGCATGTTTTGATGTAGGAAGATGCCCTTGTACCTGGAGATTTGAGACCCATGGGGTGGGTACGCCGCGGTGTTATTTTAAAGTATCTGCATTTGCTCACCCAACCTCACCAAACATCTCAGACCCAAGACTGTCCAGCCTTATGTCTCATACAGCTGTGGGTCTAGATATGGTCAATCCAGGTTGCATCAGAGACCCTGAACAGATTTTGTAAGAACTTCTCTCTCTTTCACTGTCTTTGTTTTGTGGGGTTTTTAAAGTAATTTATGTTTAGAATGGGGCTTGGCTGCTTTTCCCTGCTGTGTTTATGCCGCTTTACACCCTCTTGATTCACTTGCAGAGAGATATCGATACATAGGTTTTCAGATTCTTACTAGTCAGATATATTCTTGTGCGGTGACTAGGGGGTGTTGAGTCCAGTTCACTGAGCAGGGAGTAGGCCTTGTCTATTACATATTTGGCTTATGGAGCGGTCTCTGAGCTAATTTCATACCCTTGTTTTATGCATCACCCCACCTCACCTTTCCCGTTAAGCAGCCATAGTGTGTCTTCTAAAGGTGTGACTCTGTTCTGTTTTGTAATTCAGTTCAAGTGTAGCGATTTTGACATTCCCTCTCTAAGCGATATCTTAGGATAAGTGTCTTTTTCGGTGTGACTTATTTCACTTAGAATCATCGTCGCTAAATCCACTCATCATGCTTCTAACTAGCCTTATGACATTGATTTCATGGCTGAGTGATATTCCATTGTGCCAAGTACCACCATTTGTTTATCAATTTTTCTCTTTCCTGGGATATTGAAGGTGTACCCAAAAGGAGGTTCTTGGAAACAGAGCAGCCATAAAGTTTGGGGTGCCTGTGTCTTGTTGAGTTTAATTTTCCCGATTTATACGCCCATGAGTGGAAGTGCCCTATGCTCTCTAAGCTGTGTTTATTATTTGTTGCAGGACACACCGTACACTTCTCCAGAGTGCCTGTTGGCAATTTACATCCCGCCCATCAGCGTAGCAAGGCTCCCATGTCTCCATGGCCTGTCCTGCTTTTCTGGTTTTTACACTTTTTTCAGAATGGGCCTTTTGACCGAGGGCAAGCGAGACTTCTTTGTAGCGCTGATTTGCCCTTCCGGCTTGCTTGGTTGGCCAAAAAGGGCGTATGCGTTTTTTCCTGAATATATTCAGGAAAAAACGCATACGCCCTTTTTGGCCAAGGGCATCATTGTCAACATTTTGCCGCTTTTCATGTGCTTTAAAGGCGAGTCGAATCTACCTCCTGAAATCTGTTTCCTGCAAATCTGCCTTGCTTTCAAATCCTCTTCGTTCCCTTCCCTCAATATATTTGTGGATGAGAGTTATCATTTATAACTCTGCACGTTTGTGAATTGCAGTGCCCCTGAGCTCCATTTGTCTCCTCGCTTTTTTGGGAGCTGGCCGCAAAAGCGCAGGATTGCTTCAGGCCCTATTTTGGTTCTGGGGGGCAGGCTGAGCCTGTGGTTCATTCTTCTTCCTGATAGGAAAATGGAGTGACCTGTGCCTGTCCCAACACCTAGGGCTAGTCTCTCGTTGGTTGCCCGTCTTCCCGTTCATCCTCAGGACAAATTGCAACCTGTACGAAACAGGAGGTTAAAGGTGCTGATTCTCCAAGTAGGGAGATGGTTAGTCAAGCGGGTGGAATTGCGAATCCGAGCACAATGAGAGGAGAAATGAGGTGCGTTTTAGAAACCTTTCCCGATCTCATGGCATACCATCTTGTGGTTTTCCCATGCATGTTTTGATGTAGGAAGATGCCCTTGTACCTGGAGATTTGAGACCCATGGGGTGATACCCCGTGGTGTTACTTTAAAGTATCTGCGTTTGCTCACCCAAGCTCACCAATCCTCTCAGACCCCAGAGTGTCCAGCCTTATGTCTCATCCAGATGTGGGTCTACGTATGGTCAATCCTGGTTGCATCAGAGACCCTGAACGTATTTTGTAAGAATTTCTCTCTCTTTCACTGTCTTTGTTTTGTGGGTTTTTTAAAGTAATTTATGTTTAGAATGGGTCTTGGCTGCTTTTCCCTGCTGTGTTTATGCCGCTTTACACCCTCTTGATTCACTTGCAGAGAGATATCGATACATAGGTTTTCAGATTCTTACTAGTCAGATATATTCTTTTTCCGTGACTAGGGGGTGTTGAGTCCAGTTCACTGAGCAGGGAGTAGGCCTTGTCTATTACATATTTGGCTTATGGAACGGTCTCTGAGCTAATTTCAAACCATTGTTCTATGCATCACCCCACCTCACCTTTCCCGTTAAGCAGCCATAGTGTGTCTTCT
Source organism: Eubalaena glacialis (assembly GCF_028564815.1). NCBI lineage: Eukaryota > Metazoa > Chordata > Mammalia > Artiodactyla > Balaenidae > Eubalaena > Eubalaena glacialis. The sequence continues at coordinate 13,750 of NW_026871720.1, read as the reverse complement.
AAAGGTGTGACTCTGTTCTGTTTTGTAATTCAGTTCAAGTGTAGCGATTTTGACATTCCCTCTCTAAGCGATATCTTAGGATAAGTGCCTTATTCTGTGTGACTTATTTCACTTAGAATCATCGTACCTAAATCCACTCATCATGCTGCTAAATAGCCTTATGACATTGATTTCATGGCTGAGTGATATTCCATTGTGCCAAGTACCATCATTTCTTTATCCATTTTTCTCTTTCCTGGGATATTGAAGGTGTACCGAAGTGGAGGTTCTTGGAAACAGAGCAGCCATAAAGTTTGGTGTGCCTGTGTCTTGTTGAGTTTAATTTTCCCGATTTATACGCCCATGAGTGGAAGTGCCCTATGCTCTCTAAGCTGAGTTTATTATTTGTTTCAGGACACACCGTACACTTCTCCAGAGTGCCTGTTGGCAATTTACATCCCACCCATCAGCGTAGCAAGGCTCCCATGTCTCCATGGCCTGTCCTGCTTTTCTGGTTTTTACGCTTTTTTCAGCATGGCCCTTTTGACCGAGGGCAAGCGAGACTTCTTTGTAGCGCTGATTTGCCCTTCCGGCTTGCTTGTTTGGCCAAAAAGGGCGTATGCGTTTTTTCCTGAATATATTCAGGAAAAAACGCATACGCCCTTTTTGGCCAAGGGCATCATTGTCAACGTTTTGCCACTTTTCATGTGCTTTAAAGGCGAGTCGAATCTACCTCCTGAAATCTGTTTCCTGCAAATCTGCCTTGCTTTCAAATCCTCTTCGTTGCCTTCCCTCAATATATTTGTGGACGAGAGTTATCATTTATAACTCTGCACGTTTGTGAATTGCAGTGCCCCTGAGCTCCATTTGTCTACTCGCTTTTTGGGAGCTGGCCGCAAAAGCGCAGGTTTGCTTCAGGCCCTATTTTGGTTCTGGGGGTCAGGCTGAGCCTGTGGTTCATTATTCTTCCTGATGGGAAAATGGAGTGGCCTGTGCCTGTCCCAACACCTAGGGCTAGTCTCTCGTTGGTTCCCCGTCTTCCCGTTCATCCTCAGGACAAATTGCAACCTGTACGAAACAGGAGGTTAAAGGTGCTGATTCTCCAAGTAGGGAGATGGTTAGTCAAGCGGCTGGAATGGCGAACCCGAGCACAAGGAGAGGAGAAATGAGGTGCGTTTTAGAAACCTTTCCCGATCTCACGGCATACCATCTTCTGGGTTTCCCATGCATGTTTTGATGTAGGAAGATGCCCTTGTACCTGGAGATTTGAGACCCATGGGGTGTGTACCCCGCGGTGTTACTTTAAAGTATCTGCGTTTGCTCACCAAGCTCACCAATCCTCTCAGCCCCAAAAGTGTCCAGCCTTATGTCTCATCCAGCTGTGGGTCTAGATATGGTCAATCCAGGTTGCATCAGAGCCCCCGAACGGATTTTGTAAGAATTTCTCTCTCTTTCACTGTCTTTGTTTTGTGGGTTTTTTAAAGTAATTTATGTTTAGAATGGGTCTTGGCTGCATTTCCCTGCTGTGTTTATGCCGATTTACACCCTCTTGATTCACTTGCAGAGAGATATCGATACATAGGTTTTCAGATTCTTACTAGTCAGATATATTCTTGTGCGGTGACTAGGGGGTGTTGAGTCCAGTTCACTGAGCAGGGAGTAGGCCTTGTCTATTACATATTTGGCTTATGGAGCGGTCTCTGAGCTAAATTCAAACCCTTGTTCTATGCATCACCCCACCTCACGTTTCCCGTTAAGCAGCCATAGTGTGTCTTCTAATGGTGTGACTCTGTTCTGTTTTGTAATTCAGTTCAAGTGTAGCGATTTTGACATTCCCTCTATAAGCGATATCTTAGGATAAGTGTCTTTTTCTGTGTGTCTTATTTCACTTAGAATCATCGTCGCTAAATCCACTCATCATGCTGCTAACTAGCCTTATGACATTGATTTCATGGCTGAGTGATATTCCATTGTTCCAAGTACCACCATTTCTTTATCCATTTTTCTCTTTCCTGGGATATTGAAGGTGTACCGAAGGGGAGGTTCTTGGCAACAGAGCAGCCGTAAAGTTTGGGGTGCCTGTGTCTTGTTGATTTTTAGTTTTCCCGATTTATACGCCCATGAGTGGAAGTGCCCTATGCTCTCTAAGCTGTGTTTATTACTTGTTTCAGGACACACCGTACACTTCTCCAGAGTGGCTGTTGGCAATTTCCATCCCGCCCATCAGTGTAGCAAGGCTCCCATGTCTCCATGGCCTGTCGTGCTTTTCTGGTTTTTACACTTTGTTCAGCATGGCCCTTTTGACCGAGGGCAAGCGAGACTTCTTTGTAGCGCTGATTTGCCCTTCCGGCTTGTTTGGTTGGCCAAAATGGCGTATGCGTTTTTTCCTGAATATATTCAGGAAAAAACGCATACGCCCTTTTTGGCCAAGGGCATCATTGTCAACGTTTTGCCGCTTTTCATGTGCTTTAAAAGCGAGTCGAATCTACCTCCTGAAATCTGTTTCCTGCAAATCTGCCTTGCTTTCAAATCCTCTTCGTTGCCTTCCCTCAATATATTTGTGGACGAGAGTTCTCATTTATAACTCTGCACGTTTGTGAATTGCAGTGCCCCTGAGCTCCATTTGTCTCCTCGCCTTTTTGGGAGCTGGCCGCAAAAGCGCAGGATTGCTTCAGGCCCTATTTTGGTTCTGGGGGGCAGGCTGAGCCTGTGGTTCATTCTTCTTCCTGATGGGAAAATGGAGTGACCTGTGCCTGTCCCAACACCTAGGGCTAGTCTGTCGTTGGTTCCCCGTCTTCCCGTTCATCCTCAGGACAAACTGCAACCTGTACAAAACATGAGGTTAAAGGTGCTGATTCACCAAGTAGGGAGATGGTTAGGCAAGGGGCTGGAATGGCGAACCCGAGCACAAGGAGAGCAGAAATGAGGTACGTTTTATAAACCTTTCCCGATCTCACGGCATACCATCTTCTGGGTTTCCCATGCATGTTTTGATGTAGGAAGATGCCCTTGTACCTGGAGATTTGAGACCCATGGGGTGGGTACGCCGCGGTGTTATTTTAAAGTATCTGCATTTGCTCACCCAACCTCACCAAACATCTCAGACCCAAGACTGTCCAGCCTTATGTCTCATACAGCTGTGGGTCTAGATATGGTCAATCCAGGTTGCATCAGAGACCCTGAACAGATTTTGTAAGAACTTCTCTCTCTTTCACTGTCTTTGTTTTGTGGGGTTTTTAAAGTAATTTATGTTTAGAATGGGGCTTGGCTGCTTTTCCCTGCTGTGTTTATGCCGCTTTACACCCTCTTGATTCACTTGCAGAGAGATATCGATACATAGGTTTTCAGATTCTTACTAGTCAGATATATTCTTGTGCGGTGACTAGGGGGTGTTGAGTCCAGTTCACTGAGCAGGGAGTAGGCCTTGTCTATTACATATTTGGCTTATGGAGCGGTCTCTGAGCTAATTTCATACCCTTGTTTTATGCATCACCCCACCTCACCTTTCCCGTTAAGCAGCCATAGTGTGTCTTCTAAAGGTGTGACTCTGTTCTGTTTTGTAATTCAGTTCAAGTGTAGCGATTTTGACATTCCCTCTCTAAGCGATATCTTAGGATAAGTGTCTTTTTCGGTGTGACTTATTTCACTTAGAATCATCGTCGCTAAATCCACTCATCATGCTTCTAACTAGCCTTATGACATTGATTTCATGGCTGAGTGATATTCCATTGTGCCAAGTACCACCATTTGTTTATCAATTTTTCTCTTTCCTGGGATATTGAAGGTGTACCCAAAAGGAGGTTCTTGGAAACAGAGCAGCCATAAAGTTTGGGGTGCCTGTGTCTTGTTGAGTTTAATTTTCCCGATTTATACGCCCATGAGTGGAAGTGCCCTATGCTCTCTAAGCTGTGTTTATTATTTGTTGCAGGACACACCGTACACTTCTCCAGAGTGCCTGTTGGCAATTTACATCCCGCCCATCAGCGTAGCAAGGCTCCCATGTCTCCATGGCCTGTCCTGCTTTTCTGGTTTTTACACTTTTTTCAGAATGGGCCTTTTGACCGAGGGCAAGCGAGACTTCTTTGTAGCGCTGATTTGCCCTTCCGGCTTGCTTGGTTGGCCAAAAAGGGCGTATGCGTTTTTTCCTGAATATATTCAGGAAAAAACGCATACGCCCTTTTTGGCCAAGGGCATCATTGTCAACATTTTGCCGCTTTTCATGTGCTTTAAAGGCGAGTCGAATCTACCTCCTGAAATCTGTTTCCTGCAAATCTGCCTTGCTTTCAAATCCTCTTCGTTCCCTTCCCTCAATATATTTGTGGATGAGAGTTATCATTTATAACTCTGCACGTTTGTGAATTGCAGTGCCCCTGAGCTCCATTTGTCTCCTCGCTTTTTTGGGAGCTGGCCGCAAAAGCGCAGGATTGCTTCAGGCCCTATTTTGGTTCTGGGGGGCAGGCTGAGCCTGTGGTTCATTCTTCTTCCTGATAGGAAAATGGAGTGACCTGTGCCTGTCCCAACACCTAGGGCTAGTCTCTCGTTGGTTGCCCGTCTTCCCGTTCATCCTCAGGACAAATTGCAACCTGTACGAAACAGGAGGTTAAAGGTGCTGATTCTCCAAGTAGGGAGATGGTTAGTCAAGCGGGTGGAATTGCGAATCCGAGCACAATGAGAGGAGAAATGAGGTGCGTTTTAGAAACCTTTCCCGATCTCATGGCATACCATCTTGTGGTTTTCCCATGCATGTTTTGATGTAGGAAGATGCCCTTGTACCTGGAGATTTGAGACCCATGGGGTGATACCCCGTGGTGTTACTTTAAAGTATCTGCGTTTGCTCACCCAAGCTCACCAATCCTCTCAGCCCCCAGAGTGTCCAGCCTTATGTCTCATCCAGATGTGGGTCTACGTATGGTCAATCCTGGTTGCATCAGAGACCCTGAACGTATTTTGTAAGAATTTCTCTCTCTTTCACTGTCTTTGTTTTGTGGGTTTTTTAAAGTAATTTATGTTTAGAATGGGTCTTGGCTGCTTTTCCCTGCTGTGTTTATGCCGCTTTACACCCTCTTGATTCACTTGCAGAGAGATATCGATACATAGGTTTTCAGATTCTTACTAGTCAGATATATTCTTTTTCCGTGACTAGGGGGTGTTGAGTCCAGTTCACTGAGCAGGGAGTAGGCCTTGTCTATTACATATTTGGCTTATGGAACGGTCTCTGAGCTAATTTCAAACCATTGTTCTATGCATCACCCCACCTCACCTTTCCCGTTAAGCAGCCATAGTGTGTCTTCTAAAGGTGTGACTCTGTTCTGTTTTGTAATTCAGTTCAAGTGTAGCGATTTTGACATTCCCTCTCTAAGCGATATCTTAGGATAAGTGCCTTATTCTGTGTGACTTATTTCACTTAGAATCATCGTACCTAAATCCACTCATCATGCTGCTAAATAGCCTTATGACATTGATTTCATGGCTGAGTGATATTCCATTGTGCCAAGTACCATCATTTCTTTATCCATTTTTCTCTTTCCTGGGATATTGAAGGTGTACCGAAGTGGAGGTTCTTGGAAACAGAGCAGCCATAAAGTTTGGTGTGCCTGTGTCTTGTTGAGTTTAATTTTCCCGATTTATACGCCCATGAGTGGAAGTGCCCTATGCTCTCTAAGCTGAGTTTATTATTTGTTTCAGGACACACCGTACACTTCTCCAGAGTGCCTGTTGGCAATTTACATCCCACCCATCAGCGTAGCAAGGCTCCCATGTCTCCATGGCCTGTCCTGCTTTTCTGGTTTTTACGCTTTTTTCAGCATGGCCCTTTTGACCGAGGGCAAGCGAGACTTCTTTGTAGCGCTGATTTGCCCTTCCGGCTTGCTTGTTTGGCCAAAAAGGGCGTATGCGTTTTTTCCTGAATATATTCAGGAAAAAACGCATACGCCCTTTTTGGCCAAGGGCATCATTGTCAACGTTTTGCCACTTTTCATGTGCTTTAAAGGCGAGTCGAATCTACCTCCTGAAATCTGTTTCCTGCAAATCTGCCTTGCTTTCAAATCCTCTTCGTTGCCTTCCCTCAATATATTTGTGGACGAGAGTTATCATTTATAACTCTGCACGTTTGTGAATTGCAGTGCCCCTGAGCTCCATTTGTCTACTCGCTTTTTGGGAGCTGGCCGCAAAAGCGCAGGTTTGCTTCAGGCCCTATTTTGGTTCTGGGGGGCAGGCTGAGCCTGTGGTTCATTCTTCTTCCTGATGGGAAAATGGAGTGACCTGTGCCTGTCCCAACACCTAGGGCTAGTCTCTCGTTGGTTGCCCGTCTTCCCGTTCATCCTCAGGACAAATTGCAACCTGTACGAAACAGGAGGTTAAAGGTGCTGATTCTCCAAGTAGGGAGATGGTTAGTCAAGCGGGTGGAATGGCGAACCCGAGCACAAGGAGAGGAGAAATGAGGTGCGTTTTAGAAACCTTTCCCTATCTCATGGCATACCATCTTCTGGGTTTCCCATTCATGTTTTGATGTAGGAAGATGCCCTTGTACCGGGAGATTTGAGACCCATGGGGTGTGTATCCCGCGGTGTTACTTTAAAGTATCTGCGTTTGCTCACCAAGCTCACCAATCCTCTCAGCCCCAAGAGTGTCCAGCCTTATGTCTCATCCAGCTGTGGGTCTAGATATGGTCAATCCAGGTTGCATCAGAGACCCTGAACAGATTTTGTAAGAATTTCTCTCTCTTTCACTGTCTTTGTTTTGTGGGTTTTTTAAAGTAATTTATGTTTAGAATGGGTCTTGGCTGCTTTTCCCTGCTGTGTTTATGCCGCTTTACACCCTCTTGATTCACTTGCAGAGAGATATCGATACATAGGTTTTCAGATTCTTACTAGTCAGATATATTCTTGTGCGGTGACTAGGGGGTGTTGAGTCCAGTTCACTGAGCAGGGAGTAGGCCTTGTCTATTACATATTTGGCTTATGGAGCGGTCTCTGAGCTAAATTCAAACCCTTGTTCTATGCATCACCCCACCTCACGTTTCCCGTTAAGCAGCCATAGTGTGTCTTCTAATGGTGTGACTCTGTTCTGTTTTGTAATTCAGTTCAAGTGTAGCGATTTTGACATTCCCTCTATAAGCGATATCTTAGGATAAGTGTCTTTTTCTGTGTGTCTTATTTCACTTAGAATCATCGTCGCTAAATCCACTCATCATGCTGCTAACTAGCCTTATGACATTGATTTCATGGCTGAGTGATATTCCATTGTTCCAAGTACCACCATTTCTTTATCCATTTTTCTCTTTCCTGGGATATTGAAGGTGTACCGAAGGGGAGGTTCTTGGCAACAGAGCAGCCGTAAAGTTTGGGGTGCCTGTGTCTTGTTGATTTTTATTTTTCCCAATTTATACGCCCATGAGTGGAAGTGTCCTATGCTCTCTAAGCTGTGTTTATTACTTGTTTCAGGACACACCGTACACTTCTCCAGAGTGGCTGTTGGCAATTTCCATCCCGCCCATCAGCGTAGCAAGGCTCCCATGTCTCCATGGCCTGTCGTGCTTTTCTGGTTTTTACACTTTGTTCAGCATGGCCCTTTTGACCGAGGGCAAGCGAGACTTCTTTGTAGCGCTGATTTGCCCTTCCAGCTTGCTTGGTTGGCCAAAAAGGGCGTATGCGTTTTTTCCTGAATATATTCAGGAAAAAACGCATACGCCCTTTTTGGCCAAGGGCATCATTTTCAACGTTTTGCCGCTTTTCATGTGCTTTAAAGGCGAGTCGAATCTACCTCCTGAAATCTGTTTCCTGCAAATCTGCCTTGCTTTCAAATCCTCTTCGTTGCCTTTCCTCAATATATTTGTGGACGAGAGTTCTCATTTATAACTCTGCACGTTTGTGAATTGCAGTGCCCCTGAGCTCCATTTGTCTCCTCGCTTTTTTGGGAGCTGGCCGCAAAAGCGCAGGATTGCTTTAGGCCCTATTTTGGTTCTGGGGGGCAGGCTAAGCCTGTGGTTCATTCTTCTTCCTGATGGGAAAATGGAGTGACCTGTGCCTGTCCCAACACCTAGGGCTAGTCTCTCGTTGGTTCCCCGTCTTCCCGTTCATCCTCAGGACAAACTGCAATCTGTACGAAACATGAGGTTAAAGGTGCTGATTCACCAAGTAGGGAGATAGTTAGTCAAGGGGCTGGAATGGCGAACCCGAGCACAAGGAGAGCAGAAATGAGGTACGTTTTAGAAACATTTCCCGATCTCACGGCATACCATCTTCTGGGTTTCCCATGCATGTTTTGATGTAGGAAGATGCCCTTGTTCTTGGAGATTTGAGACCCATGGGGTGGTACCCCGCGGTGTTACTTTAAAGTATCTGCGTTTGCTCACCCAACCTCACCAATCCTCTCAGCCCCAAGAGTGTCCAGCCTTATGTCTCATCCAGCTGTGGGTCTAGATATGGTCAATCCAGGTTGCATCAGAGACCCTGAACGGATTTTGTAAGAATTTCTCTCTCTTTCACTGTCTTTGTTTTGTGGGTTTTTTAAAGTAATTTATGTTTAGAATGGGTCTTGGCTGCTTTTCCCTGCTGTGTTTATGCCGCTTTACACCCTCTTGATTCACTTGCAGAGAGATATCGATACATAGGTTTTCAGATTCTTACTAGTCAGATATATTCTTGTGCGGTGACTAGGGGGTGTTGAGTCCAGTTCACTGAGCAGGGAGTAGGCCTTGTCTATTACATATTTGGCTTATGGAGCGGTGTCTGAGCTAATTTCAAACCCTTGTTTTATGCATCACCCCACCTCACCATTCCCGTTCAGCAGCCATTGTGTGTCTTCTAAAGGTGTGACTATTTTCTGTCTTGTAATTCAGTTCAAGTGTAGCGATTTTGACATTCCCTCTATAAGCGATATCTTAGGATAAGTGTCTTTTTCGGTGTGACTTATTTCACTTTGAATCATCGTCGCTAAATCCACTCATCATGCTGCTAACTAGCCTTATGACATTGATTTCATGGCTGAGTGATATTCCATTGTGCCAAGTACCACCATTTGTTTATCCATTTTTCTCTTTCCTGGGATATTGAAGGTGTACCGAAGTGGAGGTTCTTGGAAACAGAGCAGCCGTAAAGTTTGGTGTGCCTGTGTCTTGTTGATTTTTAGTTTTCCCGATTTATACGTCCATGAGTGGAAGTGCCCTATGCTCTCTATGCTGTATTTATTATTTGTTTCAGGACACACCGTACACTTCTCCAGAGTGCCTGTTGGCAATTTACATCCCGCCCATCAGCGTAGCAAGGCTCCCTTATCTCCATGGCCTGTCCTGCTTTTCTGGTTTTTACACATTTTTCAGCATGGCCCTTTTGACCGAGGGCAAGCGAGACTTCTTTGTAGCGCTGATTTGCCCTTCCGGCTTGCTTGGTTGGCCAAGAAGGGCGTATGCGTTTTTTCCTGAATATATTCAGGAAAAAACGTATACGCCCTTTTTGGCCAAGGGCATCATTGTCAACGTTTTGCCGCTTTTCATGTGCTTTAAAGGCGAGTCGAATCTACCTCCTGAAATCTGTTTCCTGCAAATCTGCCTTGCTTTCAAATCCTCTTCGTTGCCTTCCCTCAATATATTTGTGGACGAGAGATATCATTTATAACTCTGCACGTTTGTGAATTGCAGTGCCCCTGAGCTCCATTTGTCTACTCGCTTTTTTGGGAGCTGGCCGCAAAAGTGCAGGATTGTTTCAGGCCCTATTTTGGTTCTAGGGGGCAGGCTGAGCCTGTGGTTCATTCTTCTTCCTGATGGGAAAATGGAGTGACCTGTGCCTGTCCCAACACCTAGGGCTAGTCTCTCGTTGGTTGCCCATCTTCCCGTTCATCCTCAGGACAAATTGCAACCTGTACGAAACAGGAGGTTAAAGGTGCTGATTCTCCAAGTAGGGAGATGGTTAGTCAAGCGGCTGGAATGGCGAACCCGAGCACAATGAGAGGAGAAATGAGGTGCGTTTTAGAAACCTTTCCCGATCTCACGGCATACCATCTTCTGGGCTTCCCATGCATGTTTTGATGTAGGAACATGCCCTTGTACCTGGGGATATGAGACCCATGGGGTGTGTACCCCGCGGTGTTACTTTAAAGTATCTGCCTTTGCTCACCAAGCTCACCAATCCTCTCAGCCCCAAGAGTGTCCAGCCTTATGTCTCATCCAGCTGTGGGTCTAGATATGGTCAATCCAGGTTGCATCAGAGACCCTGAACAGATTATTTAAGAATTTCTCTCTTTCACTGTCTTTGTTTTGTGGGTTTTTTAAAGTAATTTATGTTTAGAATGGGTCTTGGCTGCTTTTCCCTGCTGTGTTTATGCCGCTTTACACCCTCTTGATTCACTTGCAGAGAGATATCGATACATAGGTTTTCAGATTCTTACTAGTCAGATATATTCTTGTGCGGTGACTAGGGGGTGTTGAGTCCAGTTCACTGAGCAGGGAGTAGGCCTTGTCTATTACATATTTGGCTTATGGAGCGGTCTCTGAGCTAATATCAAACCATTGTTCTATGCATCACCCCACCTCACCTTTCCCGTTAAGCAGCCATAGTGTGTCTTCTAAAGGTGTGACTCTGTTCTGTTTTGTAATTCAGTTCAAGTGTAGCGATTTTGACATTCCCTCTCTAAGCGATATCTTAGGATAAGTGTCTTTTTCTGTGTGACTTATTTCACTTAGAATCATCGTCGCTAAATCCACTCATCATGCTGCTAACTAGCCTTATGACATTGATTTCATGGCTGAGTGATATTCCATTGTGCCAAGTACCACCATTTCTTTATCCATTTTTCTCTTTCCTGGGATATTGAAGGTGTACCGAAGGGGAGGTTCTTGGAAACAGAGCAGCCGTAAAGTTTGGGGTGCCTGTGTCTTGTTGATTTTTAGTTTTCCCAATTTATACGTCCATGAGTGGAAGTGTCCTATGCTCTCTAAGCTGTGTTTATTACTTGTTTCAGGACACACCGTACTCTTCTCCAGAGTGCCTGTTGGCAATTTATATCCCGACCATCAGCGTAGCAAGGCTCCCATGTCTCCATGGCCTGTCCTGCTTTTCTGGTTTTTACACTTTTTTCAGCATGGCCCTTTTGACCGAGGGCAAGCGAGACTTCTTTGTAGCACTGATTTGCCCTTCCGGCTTGCTTGGTTGGCCAAAAAGGGCGTATGCGTTTTTTCCTGAATATATTCAGGAAAAAACGCATACGCCCTTTTTGGTGAAGGGCATTATTGTCAAAGTTTTGCCTGTTTTCATGTGCTTTAAAGGCGAGTCGAATCTACCTCCTGAAATCTGTTTCCTGCAAATGTGCCTTGCTTTCAAATCCTCTTCGTTGCCTTCCCTCAATATATTGTGGACGAGAGATATCATTTATAACTCTGCACGTTTGTGAATTGCAGTGCCCCTGAGCTCCATTTGTCTACTCGCTTTTTTGGGAGCTGGCCGCAAAAGTGCAGGATTGCTTCAGGCCCTATTTTGGTTCTAGGGGGCAGGCTGAGCCTGTGGTTCATTCTTCTTCCTGATGGGAAAATGGAGTGACCTGTGCCTGTCCCAACACCTAGGGCTAGTCTCTCGTTGGTTGCCCGTCTTCCCGTTCATCCTCAGGACAAATTGCAACCTGTACGAAACAGGAGGTTAAAGGTGCTGATTCTCCAAGTAGGGAGATGGTTAGTCAAGCGGCTGGAATGGCGAACCCGAGCACAATGAGAGGAGAAATGAGGTGCGTTTTAGAAACCTTTCCCGATCTCACGGCATACCATCTTCTGGGTTTCCCAAGCATGTTTTGATGTAGGAAAATGCCCTTGTACCTGGAGATTTGAGACCCATGGGGTGTGTACCCCGTGGTGTTACTTTAAAGTATCTGCGTTTGCTCACCAAGCTCACCAATCCTCTCAGCCCCAAGAGTGTCCAGCCTTATGTCTCATCCAGCTGTGGGTCTAGATATGGTCAATCCAGGTTGCATCAGAGACCCTGAACAGATTTTGTAAGAATTTCTCTCTCTTTCACTGTCTTTGTTTTGTGGGTTTTTTAAAGTAATTTATGTTTAGAATGGGTCTTGGCTGCTTTTCCCTGCTGTGTTGATGCCGCTTTACACCCTCTTGATTCACTTGCAGAGAGATATCGATACATAGGTTTTCAGATTCTTACTAGTCAGATATATTCTTGTGCGGTGACTAGGGGGTGTTGAGTCCAGTTCACTGAGCAGGGAGTAGGCCTTGTCTATTACATATTTGGCTTATGGAGCGGTCTCTGAGCTAATTTCAAACCCTTGTTCTATGCATCACCCCACCTCACGTTTCCCGTTAAGCAGCCATAGTGTGTCTTCTAATGGTGTGACTCTGTTCTGTTTTGTACTTCAGTTCAAGTGTAGCGATTTTGACATTCCCTCTATAAGCGATATCTTAGGATAAGTGTCTTTTTCTGTGTGACTTATTTCACTTAGAATCATCGTATCTAAATCCACTCATCATGCTGCTAACTAGCCTTATGACATTGAATTCATGGCTGAGTGATATTCCATTGTGCCAAGTACCACCATTTCTTTATCCATTTTTCTCTTTCCTGGGATATTGAAGGTGTACCGAAGGGGAGGTTCTTGGAAACAGAGCAGCCGTAAACTTTGGGGTGCCTGTGTCTTGTTGATTTTTAGTTTTCCCAATTTATACGCCCATGAGTGGAAGTGTCCTATGCTCTCTAAGCTGTGTTTATTACTTGTTTCAGGACACACCGTACACTTCTCCAGAGTGGCTGTTGGCAATTTACATCCTGCCCATTAGCGTAGCAAGGCTCCCATGTCTCCATGGCCTGTCCTGCTTTTCTGGTGTTTACACTTTTTTCAGCATGGCCCTTTTGACCGAGGGCAAGCGAGACTTCTTTGTAGCACTGATTTGCCCTTCCGGCTTGCTTGGTTGGCCAAAAAGGAGGTATACGTTTTTTCCTGAATATATTCAGGAAAAAACGCATACGCCCTTTTTGGTGAAGGGCATTATTGTCAACGTTTTGCCTGTTTTCATGTGCTTTAAAGGCGAGTCGAATCTACCTCCTGAAATCTGTTTCTTGCAAATCTGCCTTGCTTTCAAATCCTCTTCGTTGCCTTCCCTCAATATATTTGTGGACGAGAGATATCATTTATAACTCTGCACGTTTGTGAATTACAGTGCCCCTGAGCTCCATTTGTCTACTCGCTTTTTTGGGAGCTGGCCGCAAAAGCGCAGGATTGCTTCAGGCCCTATTTTGGTTCTAGGGGGCAGGCTGAGCCTGTGGTTCATTCTTCTTCCTGATGGGAAAATGGAGTGACCTGTGCCTGTCCCAACACCTAGGGCTAGTCTCTCGTTGGTTGCCCGTCTTCCCGTTCATCCTCAGGACAAATTGCAACCTGTACAAAACAGGAGGTTAAAGGTGCTGATTCTCCAAGTAGGGAGATGGTTAGTCAAGCGGCTGGAATGGCGAACCCGAGCACAATGAGAGGAGAAATGAGGTGCGTTTTAGAAACCTTTCCCGATCTCACGGCATACCATCTTCTGGGTTTCCCATGAATGTTTTGATGTAGGAAGATGCCCTTGTACCTGGAGATTTGAGACCCATGGTGTGTGTACCCGGCGGTGTTACTTTAAAGTATCTGCGTTTGCTCAACATGCTCACCAATCCTCTCAGCCCCAAGAGTGTCCAGCCTTATGTCTCATCCAGCTGTGGGTCTAGATATGGTCAATCCAGGTTGCATCAGAGACCATGAACAGATTTTGTAAGAATTTCTCTCTCTTTCACTGTCTTTGTTTTGT
>NW_026871719.1:0-52504 GCF_028564815.1 Eubalaena glacialis | reverse complement strand
CCAAAGGGAAAGCTAGAGCCCTCCACAGGGTTCCAAGTATCCTTCAGCTAGCCCGTCCACGCATTGAGGAGTGCAGGGGCTGTGCACTGACTCTGGGGCAGGTGGGGGCAGGAGCTCCAGTGTGCTTTTCCTCCTCCCCGTGCCCCATAGAGGAACGCTGCGCACAGGATCCCCCATTCTGGGCGACTGCGCAGCATTAGGCTCTCGAGTGCCTCCGGACCACCGCTTTGAAAGCAGAGTGAAAGGGAACCTTCCCCTTTTGCTCCAGCTAGCTAGCTGGCCCAAGCATTCAAGCGACCTCCGGAACACAGCTCTCGCAGGCCTTCGGTGCCATGCCAGGGGCACGCAGTGCAGAGCGTGAAGCTGCAAGGAAAACACTCTTTTCCTGGTGTCCGTTCCGGGTACCCTTTTACTTACCCGCCCTTTCTCTAGGCCACGCAGAGACTAGCCATGACATGCTGTCTCGAAGAGGTAGAGCTTCCCCTGAACTCTCCTACGCTTAGAGACGGCGCGAGGACACGTAACCTTCCTGGAGCCTGAAGTCCCGTAGACTCCTCACACACTGCACAACTCCCTGCTGGGAGATGAAACCGGGGAAGTGCCAGAGTGCTCCTTCGGTCTCTTTTCGCTCGCCTGCAACTAAACGCACTAGGGCAGTTTTGAAGTTTCGGATTCGGAAGCTCTGCGAACAGTGGCAATTCTCAGCAACAAAGGGCAGCCCCAGCCTCAAAGCTGCCGGAAAGCAGAGGGCTGCTGTCAGTCTTCAGTGCTGGAGTGCCCCCCGTGGTTAGGAAAAGGGCGCTCTCCTGAGAGCAACACGGTGCTTGCCTGTCCTTGCAGGAGGCATCGCCAAGGCGCCAGTGCTAAAGGGAACACGACTGTGCCGGGCAGGCTCATAGTGAGGCCCAGGGACTGCATGCACAAGCTTGGGCGTGCAGCCTTTCCCGTGAAAACGTAGTCCACGCAGGGCCTTCACGCTAGTGAGCTTTCCAGGTCTCCTAGGCCTCCTGCCTCCTAGGCCCCTCCCGTGGAGGAAGACTGCATCGCGAACGTCTCTGCCAAGGGCGACTTCACAACGTCCAGGGACCTTGGGCCTCCGGATGACAGCTCGTAAGGCGGAGAGAAAGGCGACACACTGCTTCCTTCGTGGCAGAGCTAGACGTCCGAGCTTGCTAACGGCCGCCCGAACACAGGTCCGGCAGGTCTTTGAGGTGTACGGCCAGTGGTTGCCAGCGCTGAAGCTGGGCGGCAATGAAGCAACCCTCTCGGTGGGCTTTCGAATGGGAGCCCTTGCTTGCTGTCTCCCTACGCCAAGCAGACAGTTGCCTTTCGAAGCAGCCTGGCCAAGGCACACTGCTCCCCTGAAGCACCCACTAGCTTTTGGCAAGGCGTACGGACGGCGAGGCCTAGCCCAAGGCACTAAGTACGTCACGCTAGTCTCCCCGTCCCGTGCAGAATTGCCCTGGTACGGCGTCTTAACAGGGACGGGCAGGGTGCCGCTTGAGACTCTTGGCCTCTGTCAGAAACTACCTGGACTCTGCAGGGCGCCCCTCTGATGCCGGTGACCTAGTGAGCAAAGAAAGCCCTCTTTCCCCCGCTGGAGAGCAGGCTACGTGCAGCGTCCAAGTTTCCTGCGGGAGAGTGTGGCTGCCTGTGTGGGCTTCACTTCTGGAAGGCCTGTGTGGAGCGACGAGAGAGGGTTCCTAGAGAAAGGGAACGTGTCCTGTGCCCTGCAGGAGGCATCCCAGAGCCCTCATCGCCAAAGGGAAAGCTAGAGCCCTCCACAGGGTTCCAAGTATCCTTCAGCTAGCCCGTCCACGCATTGAGGAGTGCAGGGGCTGTGCACTGACTCTGGGGCAGGTGGGGGCAGGAGCTCCAGTGTGCTTTTCCTCCTCCCCGTGCCCCATAGAGGAACGCTGCGCACAGGATCCCCCATTCTGGGCGACTGCGCAGCATTAGGCTCTCGAGTGCCTCCGGACCACCGCTTTGAAAGCAGAGTGAAAGGGAACCTTCCCCTTTTGCTCCAGCTAGCTAGCTGGCCCAAGCATTCAAGCGACCTCCGGAACACAGCTCTCGCAGGCCTTCGGTGCCATGCCAGGGGCACGCAGTGCAGAGCGTGAAGCTGCAAGGAAAACACTCTTTTCCTGGTGTCCGTTCCGGGTACCCTTTTACTTACCCGCCCTTTCTCTAGGCCACGCAGAGACTAGCCATGACATGCTGTCTCGAAGAGGTAGAGCTTCCCCTGAACTCTCCTACGCTTAGAGACGGCGCGAGGACACGTAACCTTCCTGGAGCCTGAAGTCCCGTAGACTCCTCACACACTGCACAACTCCCTGCTGGGAGATGAAACCGGGGAAGTGCCAGAGTGCTCCTTCGGTCTCTTTTCGCTCGCCTGCAACTAAACGCACTAGGGCAGTTTTGAAGTTTCGGATTCGGAAGCTCTGCGAACAGTGGCAATTCTCAGCAACAAAGGGCAGCCCCAGCCTCAAAGCTGCCGGAAAGCAGAGGGCTGCTGTCAGTCTTCAGTGCTGGAGTGCCCCCCGTGGTTAGGAAAAGGGCGCTCTCCTGAGAGCAACACGGTGCTTGCCTGTCCTTGCAGGAGGCATCGCCAAGGCGCCAGTGCTAAAGGGAACACGACTGTGCCGGGCAGGCTCATAGTGAGGCCCAGGGACTGCATGCACAAGCTTGGGCGTGCAGCCTTTCCCGTGAAAACGTAGTCCACGCAGGGCCTTCACGCTAGTGAGCTTTCCAGGTCTCCTAGGCCTCCTGCCTCCTAGGCCCCTCCCGTGGAGGAAGACTGCATCGCGAACGTCTCTGCCAAGGGCGACTTCACAACGTCCAGGGACCTTGGGCCTCCGGATGACAGCTCGTAAGGCGGAGAGAAAGGCGACACACTGCTTCCTTCGTGGCAGAGCTAGACGTCCGAGCTTGCTAACGGCCGCCCGAACACAGGTCCGGCAGGTCTTTGAGGTGTACGGCCAGTGGTTGCCAGCGCTGAAGCTGGGCGGCAATGAAGCAACCCTCTCGGTGGGCTTTCGAATGGGAGCCCTTGCTTGCTGTCTCCCTACGCCAAGCAGACAGTTGCCTTTCGAAGCAGCCTGGCCAAGGCACACTGCTCCCCTGAAGCACCCACTAGCTTTTGGCAAGGCGTACGGACGGCGAGGCCTAGCCCAAGGCACTAAGTACGTCACGCTAGTCTCCCCGTCCCGTGCAGAATTGCCCTGGTACGGCGTCTTAACAGGGACGGGCAGGGTGCCGCTTGAGACTCTTGGCCTCTGTCAGAAACTACCTGGACTCTGCAGGGCGCCCCTCTGATGCCGGTGACCTAGTGAGCAAAGAAAGCCCTCTTTCCCCCGCTGGAGAGCAGGCTACGTGCAGCGTCCAAGTTTCCTGCGGGAGAGTGTGGCTGCCTGTGTGGGCTTCACTTCTGGAAGGCCTGTGTGGAGCGACGAGAGAGGCTTCCTAGAGAAAGGGAACGTGTCCTGTGCCCTGCAGGAGGCATCCCAGAGCCCTCATCGCCAAAGGGAAAGCTAGAGCCCTCCACAGGGTTCCAAGTATCCTTCAGCTAGCCCGTCCACGCATTGAGGAGTGCAGGGGCTGTGCACTGACTCTGGGGCAGGTGGGGGCAGGAGCTCCAGTGTGCTTTTCCTCCTCCCCGTGCCCCATAGAGGAACGCTGCGCACAGGATCCCCCATTCTGGGCGACTGCGCAGCATTAGGCTCTCGAGTGCCTCCGGACCACCGCTTTGAAAGCAGAGTGAAAGGGAACCTTCCCCTTTTGCTCCAGCTAGCTAGCTGGCCCAAGCATTCAAGCGACCTCCGGAACACAGCTCTCGCAGGCCTTCGGTGCCATGCCAGGGGCACGCAGTGCAGAGCGTGAAGCTGCAAGGAAAACACTCTTTTCCTGGTGTCCGTTCCGGGTACCCTTTTACTTACCCGCCCTTTCTCTAGGCCACGCAGAGACTAGCCATGACATGCTGTCTCGAAGAGGTAGAGCTTCCCCTGAACTCTCCTACGCTTAGAGACGGCGCGAGGACACGTAACCTTCCTGGAGCCTGAAGTCCCGTAGACTCCTCACACACTGCACAACTCCCTGCTGGGAGATGAAACCGGGGAAGTGCCAGAGTGCTCCTTCGGTCTCTTTTCGCTCGCCTGCAACTAAACGCACTAGGGCAGTTTTGAAGTTTCGGATTCGGAAGCTCTGCGAACAGTGGCAATTCTCAGCAACAAAGGGCAGCCCCAGCCTCAAAGCTGCCGGAAAGCAGAGGGCTGCTGTCAGTCTTCAGTGCTGGAGTGCCCCCCGTGGTTAGGAAAAGGGCGCTCTCCTGAGAGCAACACGGTGCTTGCCTGTCCTTGCAGGAGGCATCGCCAAGGCGCCAGTGCTAAAGGGAACACGACTGTGCCGGGCAGGCTCATAGTGAGGCCCAGGGACTGCATGCACAAGCTTGGGCGTGCAGCCTTTCCCGTGAAAACGTAGTCCACGCAGGGCCTTCACGCTAGTGAGCTTTCCAGGTCTCCTAGGCCTCCTGCCTCCTAGGCCCCTCCCGTGGAGGAAGACTGCATCGCGAACGTCTCTGCCAAGGGCGACTTCACAACGTCCAGGGACCTTGGGCCTCCGGATGACAGCTCGTAAGGCGGAGAGAAAGGCGACACACTGCTTCCTTCGTGGCAGAGCTAGACGTCCGAGCTTGCTAACGGCCGCCCGAACACAGGTCCGGCAGGTCTTTGAGGTGTACGGCCAGTGGTTGCCAGCGCTGAAGCTGGGCGGCAATGAAGCAACCCTCTCGGTGGGCTTTCGAATGGGAGCCCTTGCTTGCTGTCTCCCTACGCCAAGCAGACAGTTGCCTTTCGAAGCAGCCTGGCCAAGGCACACTGCTCCCCTGAAGCACCCACTAGCTTTTGGCAAGGCGTACGGACGGCGAGGCCTAGCCCAAGGCACTAAGTACGTCACGCTAGTCTCCCCGTCCCGTGCAGAATTGCCCTGGTACGGCGTCTTAACAGGGACGGGCAGGGTGCCGCTTGAGACTCTTGGCCTCTGTCAGAAACTACCTGGACTCTGCAGGGCGCCCCTCTGATGCCGGTGACCTAGTGAGCAAAGAAAGCCCTCTTTCCCCCGCTGGAGAGCAGGCTACGTGCAGCGTCCAAGTTTCCTGCGGGAGAGTGTGGCTGCCTGTGTGGGCTTCACTTCTGGAAGGCCTGTGTGGAGCGACGAGAGAGGCTTCCTAGAGAAAGGGAACGTGTCCTGTGCCCTGCAGGAGGCATCCCAGAGCCCTCATCGCCAAAGGGAAAGCTAGAGCCCTCCACAGGGTTCCAAGTATCCTTCAGCTAGCCCGTCCACGCATTGAGGAGTGCAGGGGCTGTGCACTGACTCTGGGGCAGGTGGGGGCAGGAGCTCCAGTGTGCTTTTCCTCCTCCCCGTGCCCCATAGAGGAACGCTGCGCACAGGATCCCCCATTCTGGGCGACTGCGCAGCATTAGGCTCTCGAGTGCCTCCGGACCACCGCTTTGAAAGCAGAGTGAAAGGGAACCTTCCCCTTTTGCTCCAGCTAGCTAGCTGGCCCAAGCATTCAAGCGACCTCCGGAACACAGCTCTCGCAGGCCTTCGGTGCCATGCCAGGGGCACGCAGTGCAGAGCGTGAAGCTGCAAGGAAAACACTCTTTTCCTGGTGTCCGTTCCGGGTACCCTTTTACTTACCCGCCCTTTCTCTAGGCCACGCAGAGACTAGCCATGACATGCTGTCTCGAAGAGGTAGAGCTTCCCCTGAACTCTCCTACGCTTAGAGACGGCGCGAGGACACGTAACCTTCCTGGAGCCTGAAGTCCCGTAGACTCCTCACACACTGCACAACTCCCTGCTGGGAGATGAAACCGGGGAAGTGCCAGAGTGCTCCTTCGGTCTCTTTTCGCTCGCCTGCAACTAAACGCACTAGGGCAGTTTTGAAGTTTCGGATTCGGAAGCTCTGCGAACAGTGGCAATTCTCAGCAACAAAGGGCAGCCCCAGCCTCAAAGCTGCCGGAAAGCAGAGGGCTGCTGTCAGTCTTCAGTGCTGGAGTGCCCCCCGTGGTTAGGAAAAGGGCGCTCTCCTGAGAGCAACACGGTGCTTGCCTGTCCTTGCAGGAGGCATCGCCAAGGCGCCAGTGCTAAAGGGAACACGACTGTGCCGGGCAGGCTCATAGTGAGGCCCAGGGACTGCATGCACAAGCTTGGGCGTGCAGCCTTTCCCGTGAAAACGTAGTCCACGCAGGGCCTTCACGCTAGTGAGCTTTCCAGGTCTCCTAGGCCTCCTGCCTCCTAGGCCCCTCCCGTGGAGGAAGACTGCATCGCGAACGTCTCTGCCAAGGGCGACTTCACAACGTCCAGGGACCTTGGGCCTCCGGATGACAGCTCGTAAGGCGGAGAGAAAGGCGACACACTGCTTCCTTCGTGGCAGAGCTAGACGTCCGAGCTTGCTAACGGCCGCCCGAACACAGGTCCGGCAGGTCTTTGAGGTGTACGGCCAGTGGTTGCCAGCGCTGAAGCTGGGCGGCAATGAAGCAACCCTCTCGGTGGGCTTTCGAATGGGAGCCCTTGCTTGCTGTCTCCCTACGCCAAGCAGACAGTTGCCTTTCGAAGCAGCCTGGCCAAGGCACACTGCTCCCCTGAAGCACCCACTAGCTTTTGGCAAGGCGTACGGACGGCGAGGCCTAGCCCAAGGCACTAAGTACGTCACGCTAGTCTCCCCGTCCCGTGCAGAATTGCCCTGGTACGGCGTCTTAACAGGGACGGGCAGGGTGCCGCTTGAGACTCTTGGCCTCTGTCAGAAACTACCTGGACTCTGCAGGGCGCCCCTCTGATGCCGGTGACCTAGTGAGCAAAGAAAGCCCTCTTTCCCCCGCTGGAGAGCAGGCTACGTGCAGCGTCCAAGTTTCCTGCGGGAGAGTGTGGCTGCCTGTGTGGGCTTCACTTCTGGAAGGCCTGTGTGGAGCGACGAGAGAGGCTTCCTAGAGAAAGGGAACGTGTCCTGTGCCCTGCAGGAGGCATCCCAGAGCCCTCATCGCCAAAGGGAAAGCTAGAGCCCTCCACAGGGTTCCAAGTGTCCTTCAGCTAGCCCGTCCACGCATTGAGGAGTGCAGGGGCTGTGCACTGACTCTGGGGCAGGTGGGGGCAGGAGCTCCAGTGTGCTTTTCCTCCTCCCCGTGCCCCATAGAGGAACGCTGCGCACAGGATCCCCCATTCTGGGCGACTGCGCAGCATTAGGCTCTCGAGTGCCTCCGGATCACCGCTTTGAAAGCAGAGTGAAAGGGAACCTTCCCCTTTTGCTCCAGCTAGCTAGCTGGCCCAAGCATTCAAGCGACCTCCGGAACACAGCTCTCGCAGGCCTTCGGTGCCATGCCAGGGGCACGCAGTGCAGAGCGTGAAGCTGCAAGGAAAACACTCTTTTCCTGGTGTCCGTTCCGGGTACCCTTTTACTTACCCGCCCTTTCTCTAGGCCACGCAGAGACTAGCCATGACATGCTGTCTCGAAGAGGTAGAGCTTCCCCTGAACTCTCCTACGCTTAGAGACGGCGCGAGGACACGTAACCTTCCTGGAGCCTGAAGTCCCGTAGACTCCTCACACACTGCACAACTCCCTGCTGGGAGATGAAACCGGGGAAGTGCCAGAGTGCTCCTTCGGTCTCTTTTCGCTCGCCTGCAACTAAACGCACTAGGGCAGTTTTGAAGTTTCGGATTCGGAAGCTCTGCGAACAGTGGCAATTCTCAGCAACAAAGGGCAGCCCCAGCCTCAAAGCTGCCGGAAAGCAGAGGGCTGCTGTCAGTCTTCAGTGCTGGAGTGCCCCCCGTGGTTAGGAAAAGGGCGCTCTCCTGAGAGCAACACGGTGCTTGCCTGTCCTTGCAGGAGGCATCGCCAAGGCGCCAGTGCTAAAGGGAACACGACTGTGCCGGGCAGGCTCATAGTGAGGCCCAGGGACTGCATGCACAAGCTTGGGCGTGCAGCCTTTCCCGTGAAAACGTAGTCCACGCAGGGCCTTCACGCTAGTGAGCTTTCCAGGTCTCCTAGGCCTCCTGCCTCCTAGGCCCCTCCCGTGGAGGAAGACTGCATCGCGAACGTCTCTGCCAAGGGCGACTTCACAACGTCCAGGGACCTTGGGCCTCCGGATGACAGCTCGTAAGGCGGAGAGAAAGGCGACACACTGCTTCCTTCGTGGCAGAGCTAGACGTCCGAGCTTGCTAACGGCCGCCCGAACACAGGTCCGGCAGGTCTTTGAGGTGTACGGCCAGTGGTTGCCAGCGCTGAAGCTGGGCGGCAATGAAGCAACCCTCTCGGTGGGCTTTCGAATGGGAGCCCTTGCTTGCTGTCTCCCTACGCCAAGCAGACAGTTGCCTTTCGAAGCAGCCTGGCCAAGGCACACTGCTCCCCTGAAGCACCCACTAGCTTTTGGCAAGGCGTACGGACGGCGAGGCCTAGCCCAAGGCACTAAGTACGTCACGCTAGTCTCCCCGTCCCGTGCAGAATTGCCCTGGTACGGCGTCTTAACAGGGACGGGCAGGGTGCCGCTTGAGACTCTTGGCCTCTGTCAGAAACTACCTGGACTCTGCAGGGCGCCCCTCTGATGCCGGTGACCTAGTGAGCAAAGAAAGCCCTCTTTCCCCCGCTGGAGAGCAGGCTACGTGCAGCGTCCAAGTTTCCTGCGGGAGAGTGTGGCTGCCTGTGTGGGCTTCACTTCTGGAAGGCCTGTGTGGAGCGACGAGAGAGGCTTCCTAGAGAAAGGGAACGTGTCCTGTGCCCTGCAGGAGGCATCCCAGAGCCCTCATCGCCAAAGGGAAAGCTAGAGCCCTCCACAGGGTTCCAAGTGTCCTTCAGCTAGCCCGTCCACGCATTGAGGAGTGCAGGGGCTGTGCACTGACTCTGGGGCAGGTGGGGGCAGGAGCTCCAGTGTGCTTTTCCTCCTCCCCGTGCCCCATAGAGGAACGCTGCGCACAGGATCCCCCATTCTGGGCGACTGCGCAGCATTAGGCTCTCGAGTGCCTCCGGATCACCGCTTTGAAAGCAGAGTGAAAGGGAACCTTCCCCTTTTGCTCCAGCTAGCTAGCTGGCCCAAGCATTCAAGCGACCTCCGGAACACAGCTCTCGCAGGCCTTCGGTGCCATGCCAGGGGCACGCAGTGCAGAGCGTGAAGCTGCAAGGAAAACACTCTTTTCCTGGTGTCCGTTCCGGGTACCCTTTTACTTACCCGCCCTTTCTCTAGGCCACGCAGAGACTAGCCATGACATGCTGTCTCGAAGAGGTAGAGCTTCCCCTGAACTCTCCTACGCTTAGAGACGGCGCGAGGACACGTAACCTTCCTGGAGCCTGAAGTCCCGTAGACTCCTCACACACTGCACAACTCCCTGCTGGGAGATGAAACCGGGGAAGTGCCAGAGTGCTCCTTCGGTCTCTTTTCGCTCGCCTGCAACTACACGCACTAGGGCAGTTTTGAAGTTTCGGATTCGGAAGCTCTGCGAACAGTGGCAATTCTCAGCAACAAAGGGCAGCCCCAGCCTCAAAGCTGCCGGAAAGCAGAGGGCTGCTGTCAGTCTTCAGTGCTGGAGTGCCCCCCGTGGTTAGGAAAAGGGCGCTCTCCTGAGAGCAACACGGTGCTTGCCTGTCCTTGCAGGAGGCATCGCCAAGGCGCCAGTGCTAAAGGGAACACGACTGTGCCGGGCAGGCTCATAGTGAGGCCCAGGGACTGCATGCACAAGCTTGGGCGTGCAGCCTTTCCCGTGAAAACGTAGTCCACGCAGGGCCTTCACGCTAGTGAGCTTTCCAGGTCTCCTAGGCCTCCTGCCTCCTAGGCCCCTCCCGTGGAGGAAGACTGCATCGCGAACGTCTCTGCCAAGGGCGACTTCACAACGTCCAGGGACCTTGGGCCTCCGGATGGCAGCTCGTAAGGCGGAGAGAAAGGCGACACACTGCTTCCTTCGTGGCAGAGCTAGACGTCCGAGCTTGCTAACGGCCGCCCGAACACAGGTCCGGCAGGTCTTTGAGGTGTACGGCCAGTGGTTGCCAGCGCTGAAGCTGGGCGGCAATGAAGCAACCCTCTCGGTGGGCTTTCGAATGGGAGCCCTTGCTTGCTGTCTCCCTACGCCAAGCAGACAGTTGCCTTTCGAAGCAGCCTGGCCAAGGCACACTGCTCCCCTGAAGCACCCACTAGCTTTTGGCAAGGCGTACGGACGGCGAGGCCTAGCCCAAGGCACTAAGTACGTCACGCTAGTCTCCCCGTCCCGTGCAGAATTGCCCTGGTACGGCGTCTTAACAGGGACGGGCAGGGTGCCGCTTGAGACTCTTGGCCTCTGTCAGAAACTACCTGGACTCTGCAGGGCGCCCCTCTGATGCCGGTGACCTAGTGAGCAAAGAAAGCCCTCTTTCCCCCGCTGGAGAGCAGGCTACGTGCAGCGTCCAAGTTTCCTGCGGGAGAGTGTGGCTGCCTGTGTGGGCTTCACTTCTGGAAGGCCTGTGTGGAGCGACGAGAGAGGGTTCCTAGAGAAAGGGAACGTGTCCTGTGCCCTGCAGGAGGCATCCCAGAGCCCTCATCGCCAAAGGGAAAGCTAGAGCCCTCCACAGGGTTCCAAGTGTCCTTCAGCTAGCCCGTCCACGCATTGAGGAGTGCAGGGGCTGTGCACTGACTCTGGGGCAGGTGGGGGCAGGAGCTCCAGTGTGCTTTTCCTCCTCCCCGTGCCCCATAGAGGAACGCTGCGCACAGGATCCCCCATTCTGGGCGACTGCGCAGCATTAGGCTCTCGAGTGCCTCCGGATCACCGCTTTGAAAGCAGAGTGAAAGGGAACCTTCCCCTTTTGCTCCAGCTAGCTAGCTGGCCCAAGCATTCAAGCGACCTCCGGAACACAGCTCTCGCAGGCCTTCGGTGCCATGCCAGGGGCACGCAGTGCAGAGCGTGAAGCTGCAAGGAAAACACTCTTTTCCTGGTGTCCGTTCCGGGTACCCTTTTACTTACCCGCCCTTTCTCTAGGCCACGCAGAGACTAGCCATGACATGCTGTCTCGAAGAGGTAGAGCTTCCCCTGAACTCTCCTACGCTTAGAGACGGCGCGAGGACACGTAACCTTCCTGGAGCCTGAAGTCCCGTAGACTCCTCACACACTGCACAACTCCCTGCTGGGAGATGAAACCGGGGAAGTGCCAGAGTGCTCCTTCGGTCTCTTTTCGCTCGCCTGCAACTAAACGCACTAGGGCAGTTTTGAAGTTTCGGATTCGGAAGCTCTGCGAACAGTGGCAATTCTCAGCAACAAAGGGCAGCCCCAGCCTCAAAGCTGCCGGAAAGCAGAGGGCTGCTGTCAGTCTTCAGTGCTGGAGTGCCCCCCGTGGTTAGGAAAAGGGCGCTCTCCTGAGAGCAACACGGTGCTTGCCTGTCCTTGCAGGAGGCATCGCCAAGGCGCCAGTGCTAAAGGGAACACGACTGTGCCGGGCAGGCTCATAGTGAGGCCCAGGGACTGCATGCACAAGCTTGGGCGTGCAGCCTTTCCCGTGAAAACGTAGTCCACGCAGGGCCTTCACGCTAGTGAGCTTTCCAGGTCTCCTAGGCCTCCTGCCTCCTAGGCCCCTCCCGTGGAGGAAGACTGCATCGCGAACGTCTCTGCCAAGGGCGACTTCACAACGTCCAGGGACCTTGGGCCTCCGGATGACAGCTCGTAAGGCGGAGAGAAAGGCGACACACTGCTTCCTTCGTGGCAGAGCTAGACGTCCGAGCTTGCTAACGGCCGCCCGAACACAGGTCCGGCAGGTCTTTGAGGTGTACGGCCAGTGGTTGCCAGCGCTGAAGCTGGGCGGCAATGAAGCAACCCTCTCGGTGGGCTTTCGAATGGGAGCCCTTGCTTGCTGTCTCCCTACGCCAAGCAGACAGTTGCCTTTCGAAGCAGCCTGGCCAAGGCACACTGCTCCCCTGAAGCACCCACTAGCTTTTGGCAAGGCGTACGGACGGCGAGGCCTAGCCCAAGGCACTAAGTACGTCACGCTAGTCTCCCCGTCCCGTGCAGAATTGCCCTGGTACGGCGTCTTAACAGGGACGGGCAGGGTGCCGCTTGAGACTCTTGGCCTCTGTCAGAAACTACCTGGACTCTGCAGGGCGCCCCTCTGATGCCGGTGACCTAGTGAGCAAAGAAAGCCCTCTTTCCCCCGCTGGAGAGCAGGCTACGTGCAGCGTCCAAGTTTCCTGCGGGAGAGTGTGGCTGCCTGTGTGGGCTTCACTTCTGGAAGGCCTGTGTGGAGCGACGAGAGAGGCTTCCTAGAGAAAGGGAACGTGTCCTGTGCCCTGCAGGAGGCATCCCAGAGCCCTCATCGCCAAAGGGAAAGCTAGAGCCCTCCACAGGGTTCCAAGTGTCCTTCAGCTAGCCCGTCCACGCATTGAGGAGTGCAGGGGCTGTGCACTGACTCTGGGGCAGGTGGGGGCAGGAGCTCCAGTGTGCTTTTCCTCCTCCCCGTGCCCCATAGAGGAACGCTGCGCACAGGATCCCCCATTCTGGGCGACTGCGCAGCATTAGGCTCTCGAGTGCCTCCGGATCACCGCTTTGAAAGCAGAGTGAAAGGGAACCTTCCCCTTTTGCTCCAGCTAGCTAGCTGGCCCAAGCATTCAAGCGACCTCCGGAACACAGCTCTCGCAGGCCTTCGGTGCCATGCCAGGGGCACGCAGTGCAGAGCGTGAAGCTGCAAGGAAAACACTCTTTTCCTGGTGTCCGTTCCGGGTACCCTTTTACTTACCCGCCCTTTCTCTAGGCCACGCAGAGACTAGCCATGACATGCTGTCTCGAAGAGGTAGAGCTTCCCCTGAACTCTCCTACGCTTAGAGACGGCGCGAGGACACGTAACCTTCCTGGAGCCTGAAGTCCCGTAGACTCCTCACACACTGCACAACTCCCTGCTGGGAGATGAAACCGGGGAAGTGCCAGAGTGCTCCTTCGGTCTCTTTTCGCTCGCCTGCAACTACACGCACTAGGGCAGTTTTGAAGTTTCGGATTCGGAAGCTCTGCGAACAGTGGCAATTCTCAGCAACAAAGGGCAGCCCCAGCCTCAAAGCTGCCGGAAAGCAGAGGGCTGCTGTCAGTCTTCAGTGCTGGAGTGCCCCCCGTGGTTAGGAAAAGGGCGCTCTCCTGAGAGCAACACGGTGCTTGCCTGTCCTTGCAGGAGGCATCGCCAAGGCGCCAGTGCTAAAGGGAACACGACTGTGCCGGGCAGGCTCATAGTGAGGCCCAGGGACTGCATGCACAAGCTTGGGCGTGCAGCCTTTCCCGTGAAAACGTAGTCCACGCAGGGCCTTCACGCTAGTGAGCTTTCCAGGTCTCCTAGGCCTCCTGCCTCCTAGGCCCCTCCCGTGGAGGAAGACTGCATCGCGAACGTCTCTTCCAAGGGCGACTTCACAACGTCCAGGGACCTTGGGCCTCCGGATGGCAGCTCGTAAGGCGGAGAGAAAGGCGACACACTGCTTCCTTCGTGGCAGAGCTAGACGTCCGAGCTTGCTAACGGCCGCCCGAACACAGGTCCGGCAGGTCTTTGAGGTGTACGGCCAGTGGTTGCCAGCGCTGAACCTGGGCGGCAATGAAGCAACCCTCTCGGTGGGCTTTCGAATGGGAGCCCTTGCTTGCTGTCTCCCTACGCCAAGCAGACAGTTGCCTTTCGAAGCAGCCTGGCCAAGGCACACTGCTCCCCTGAAGCACCCACTAGCTTTTGGCAAGGCGTACGGACGGCGAGGCCTAGCCCAAGGCACTAAGTACGTCACGCTAGTCTCCCCGTCCCGTGCAGAATTGCCCTGGTACGGCGTCTTAACAGGGACGGGCAGGGTGCCGCTTGAGACTCTTGGCCTCTGTCAGAAACTACCTGGACTCTGCAGGGCGCCCCTCTGATGCCGGTGACCTAGTGAGCAAAGAAAGCCCTCTTTCCCCCGCTGGAGAGCAGGCTACGTGCAGCGTCCAAGTTTCCTGCGGGAGAGTGTGGCTGCCTGTGTGGGCTTCACTTCTGGAAGGCCTGTGTGGAGCGACGAGAGAGGCTTCCTAGAGAAAGGGAACGTGTCCTGTGCCCTGCAGGAGGCATCCCAGAGCCCTCATCGCCAAAGGGAAAGCTAGAGCCCTCCACAGGGTTCCAAGTGTCCTTCAGCTAGCCCGTCCACGCATTGAGGAGTGCAGGGGCTGTGCACTGACTCTGGGGCAGGTGGGGGCAGGAGCTCCAGTGTGCTTTTCCTCCTCCCCGTGCCCCATAGAGGAACGCTGCGCACAGGATCCCCCATTCTGGGCGACTGCGCAGCATTAGGCTCTCGAGTGCCTCCGGATCACCGCTTTGAAAGCAGAGTGAAAGGGAACCTTCCCCTTTTGCTCCAGCTAGCTAGCTGGCCCAAGCATTCAAGCGACCTCCGGAACACAGCTCTCGCAGGCCTTCGGTGCCATGCCAGGGGCACGCAGTGCAGAGCGTGAAGCTGCAAGGAAAACACTCTTTTCCTGGTGTCCGTTCCGGGTACCCTTTTACTTACCCGCCCTTTCTCTAGGCCACGCAGAGACTAGCCATGACATGCTGTCTCGAAGAGGTAGAGCTTCCCCTGAACTCTCCTACGCTTAGAGACGGCGCGAGGACACGTAACCTTCCTGGAGCCTGAAGTCCCGTAGACTCCTCACACACTGCACAACTCCCTGCTGGGAGATGAAACCGGGGAAGTGCCAGAGTGCTCCTTCGGTCTCTTTTCGCTCGCCTGCAACTACACGCACTAGGGCAGTTTTGAAGTTTCGGATTCGGAAGCTCTGCGAACAGTGGCAATTCTCAGCAACAAAGGGCAGCCCCAGCCTCAAAGCTGCCGGAAAGCAGAGGGCTGCTGTCAGTCTTCAGTGCTGGAGTGCCCCCCGTGGTTAGGAAAAGGGCGCTCTCCTGAGAGCAACACGGTGCTTGCCTGTCCTTGCAGGAGGCATCGCCAAGGCGCCAGTGCTAAAGGGAACACGACTGTGCCGGGCAGGCTCATAGTGAGGCCCAGGGACTGCATGCACAAGCTTGGGCGTGCAGCCTTTCCCGTGAAAACGTAGTCCACGCAGGGCCTTCACGCTAGTGAGCTTTCCAGGTCTCCTAGGCCTCCTGCCTCCTAGGCCCCTCCCGTGGAGGAAGACTGCATCGCGAACGTCTCTTCCAAGGGCGACTTCACAACGTCCAGGGACCTTGGGCCTCCGGATGGCAGCTCGTAAGGCGGAGAGAAAGGCGACACACTGCTTCCTTCGTGGCAGAGCTAGACGTCCGAGCTTGCTAACGGCCGCCCGAACACAGGTCCGGCAGGTCTTTGAGGTGTACGGCCAGTGGTTGCCAGCGCTGAAGCTGGGCGGCAATGAAGCAACCCTCTCGGTGGGCTTTCGAATGGGAGCCCTTGCTTGCTGTCTCCCTACGCCAAGCAGACAGTTGCCTTTCGAAGCAGCCTGGCCAAGGCACACTGCTCCCCTGAAGCACCCACTAGCTTTTGGCAAGGCGTACGGACGGCGAGGCCTAGCCCAAGGCACTAAGTACGTCACGCTAGTCTCCCCGTCCCGTGCAGAATTGCCCTGGTACGGCGTCTTAACAGGGACGGGCAGGGTGCCGCTTGAGACTCTTGGCCTCTGTCAGAAACTACCTGGACTCTGCAGGGCGCCCCTCTGATGCCGGTGACCTAGTGAGCAAAGAAAGCCCTCTTTCCCCCGCTGGAGAGCAGGCTACGTGCAGCGTCCAAGTTTCCTGCGGGAGAGTGTGGCTGCCTGTGTGGGCTTCACTTCTGGAAGGCCTGTGTGGAGCGACGAGAGAGGCTTCCTAGAGAAAGGGAACGTGTCCTGTGCCCTGCAGGAGGCATCCCAGAGCCCTCATCGCCAAAGGGAAAGCTAGAGCCCTCCACAGGGTTCCAAGTGTCCTTCAGCTAGCCCGTCCACGCATTGAGGAGTGCAGGGGCTGTGCACTGACTCTGGGGCAGGTGGGGGCAGGAGCTCCAGTGTGCTTTTCCTCCTCCCCGTGCCCCATAGAGGAACGCTGCGCACAGGATCCCCCATTCTGGGCGACTGCGCAGCATTAGGCTCTCGAGTGCCTCCGGATCACCGCTTTGAAAGCAGAGTGAAAGGGAACCTTCCCCTTTTGCTCCAGCTAGCTAGCTGGCCCAAGCATTCAAGCGACCTCCGGAACACAGCTCTCGCAGGCCTTCGGTGCCATGCCAGGGGCACGCAGTGCAGAGCGTGAAGCTGCAAGGAAAACACTCTTTTCCTGGTGTCCGTTCCGGGTACCCTTTTACTTACCCGCCCTTTCTCTAGGCCACGCAGAGACTAGCCATGACATGCTGTCTCGAAGAGGTAGAGCTTCCCCTGAACTCTCCTACGCTTAGAGACGGCGCGAGGACACGTAACCTTCCTGGAGCCTGAAGTCCCGTAGACTCCTCACACACTGCACAACTCCCTGCTGGGAGATGAAACCGGGGAAGTGCCAGAGTGCTCCTTCGGTCTCTTTTCGCTCGCCTGCAACTACACGCACTAGGGCAGTTTTGAAGTTTCGGATTCGGAAGCTCTGCGAACAGTGGCAATTCTCAGCAACAAAGGGCAGCCCCAGCCTCAAAGCTGCCGGAAAGCAGAGGGCTGCTGTCAGTCTTCAGTGCTGGAGTGCCCCCCGTGGTTAGGAAAAGGGCGCTCTCCTGAGAGCAACACGGTGCTTGCCTGTCCTTGCAGGAGGCATCGCCAAGGCGCCAGTGCTAAAGGGAACACGACTGTGCCGGGCAGGCTCATAGTGAGGCCCAGGGACTGCATGCACAAGCTTGGGCGTGCAGCCTTTCCCGTGAAAACGTAGTCCACGCAGGGCCTTCACGCTAGTGAGCTTTCCAGGTCTCCTAGGCCTCCTGCCTCCTAGGCCCCTCCCGTGGAGGAAGACTGCATCGCGAACGTCTCTTCCAAGGGCGACTTCACAACGTCCAGGGACCTTGGGCCTCCGGATGACAGCTCGTAAGGCGGAGAGAAAGGCGACACACTGCTTCCTTCGTGGCAGAGCTAGACGTCCGAGCTTGCTAACGGCCGCCCGAACACAGGTCCGGCAGGTCTTTGAGGTGTACGGCCAGTGGTTGCCAGCGCTGAACCTGGGCGGCAATGAAGCAACCCTCTCGGTGGGCTTTCGAATGGGAGCCCTTGCTTGCTGTCTCCCTACGCCAAGCAGACAGTTGCCTTTCGAAGCAGCCTGGCCAAGGCACACTGCTCCCCTGAAGCACCCACTAGCTTTTGGCAAGGCGTACGGACGGCGAGGCCTAGCCCAAGGCACTAAGTACGTCACGCTAGTCTCCCCGTCCCGTGCAGAATTGCCCTGGTACGGCGTCTTAACAGGGACGGGCAGGGTGCCGCTTGAGACTCTTGGCCTCTGTCAGAAACTACCTGGACTCTGCAGGGCGCCCCTCTGATGCCGGTGACCTAGTGAGCAAAGAAAGCCCTCTTTCCCCCGCTGGAGAGCAGGCTACGTGCAGCGTCCAAGTTTCCTGCGGGAGAGTGTGGCTGCCTGTGTGGGCTTCACTTCTGGAAGGCCTGTGTGGAGCGACGAGAGAGGCTTCCTAGAGAAAGGGAACGTGTCCTGTGCCCTGCAGGAGGCATCCCAGAGCCCTCATCGCCAAAGGGAAAGCTAGAGCCCTCCACAGGGTTCCAAGTGTCCTTCAGCTAGCCCGTCCACGCATTGAGGAGTGCAGGGGCTGTGCACTGACTCTGGGGCAGGTGGGGGCAGGAGCTCCAGTGTGCTTTTCCTCCTCCCCGTGCCCCATAGAGGAACGCTGCGCACAGGATCCCCCATTCTGGGCGACTGCGCAGCATTAGGCTCTCGAGTGCCTCCGGATCACCGCTTTGAAAGCAGAGTGAAAGGGAACCTTCCCCTTTTGCTCCAGCTAGCTAGCTGGCCCAAGCATTCAAGCGACCTCCGGAACACAGCTCTCGCAGGCCTTCGGTGCCATGCCAGGGGCACGCAGTGCAGAGCGTGAAGCTGCAAGGAAAACACTCTTTTCCTGGTGTCCGTTCCGGGTACCCTTTTACTTACCCGCCCTTTCTCTAGGCCACGCAGAGACTAGCCATGACATGCTGTCTCGAAGAGGTAGAGCTTCCCCTGAACTCTCCTACGCTTAGAGACGGCGCGAGGACACGTAACCTTCCTGGAGCCTGAAGTCCCGTAGACTCCTCACACACTGCACAACTCCCTGCTGGGAGATGAAACCGGGGAAGTGCCAGAGTGCTCCTTCGGTCTCTTTTCGCTCGCCTGCAACTACACGCACTAGGGCAGTTTTGAAGTTTCGGATTCGGAAGCTCTGCGAACAGTGGCAATTCTCAGCAACAAAGGGCAGCCCCAGCCTCAAAGCTGCCGGAAAGCAGAGGGCTGCTGTCAGTCTTCAGTGCTGGAGTGCCCCCCGTGGTTAGGAAAAGGGCGCTCTCCTGAGAGCAACACGGTGCTTGCCTGTCCTTGCAGGAGGCATCGCCAAGGCGCCAGTGCTAAAGGGAACACGACTGTGCCGGGCAGGCTCATAGTGAGGCCCAGGGACTGCATGCACAAGCTTGGGCGTGCAGCCTTTCCCGTGAAAACGTAGTCCACGCAGGGCCTTCACGCTAGTGAGCTTTCCAGGTCTCCTAGGCCTCCTGCCTCCTAGGCCCCTCCCGTGGAGGAAGACTGCATCGCGAACGTCTCTGCCAAGGGCGACTTCACAACGTCCAGGGACCTTGGGCCTCCGGATGACAGCTCGTAAGGCGGAGAGAAAGGCGACACACTGCTTCCTTCGTGGCAGAGCTAGACGTCCGAGCTTGCTAACGGCCGCCCGAACACAGGTCCGGCAGGTCTTTGAGGTGTACGGCCAGTGGTTGCCAGCGCTGAACCTGGGCGGCAATGAAGCAACCCTCTCGGTGGGCTTTCGAATGGGAGCCCTTGCTTGCTGTCTCCCTACGCCAAGCAGACAGTTGCCTTTCGAAGCAGCCTGGCCAAGGCACACTGCTCCCCTGAAGCACCCACTAGCTTTTGGCAAGGCGTACGGACGGCGAGGCCTAGCCCAAGGCACTAAGTACGTCACGCTAGTCTCCCCGTCCCGTGCAGAATTGCCCTGGTACGGCGTCTTAACAGGGACGGGCAGGGTGCCGCTTGAGACTCTTGGCCTCTGTCAGAAACTACCTGGACTCTGCAGGGCGCCCCTCTGATGCCGGTGACCTAGTGAGCAAAGAAAGCCCTCTTTCCCCCGCTGGAGAGCAGGCTACGTGCAGCGTCCAAGTTTCCTGCGGGAGAGTGTGGCTGCCTGTGTGGGCTTCACTTCTGGAAGGCCTGTGTGGAGCGACGAGAGAGGGTTCCTAGAGAAAGGGAACGTGTCCTGTGCCCTGCAGGAGGCATCCCAGAGCCCTCATCGCCAAAGGGAAAGCTAGAGCCCTCCACAGGGTTCCAAGTATCCTTCAGCTAGCCCGTCCACGCATTGAGGAGTGCAGGGGCTGTGCACTGACTCTGGGGCAGGTGGGGGCAGGAGCTCCAGTGTGCTTTTCCTCCTCCCCGTGCCCCATAGAGGAACGCTGCGCACAGGATCCCCCATTCTGGGCGACTGCGCAGCATTAGGCTCTCGAGTGCCTCCGGATCACCGCTTTGAAAGCAGAGTGAAAGGGAACCTTCCCCTTTTGCTCCAGCTAGCTAGCTGGCCCAAGCATTCAAGCGACCTCCGGAACACAGCTCTCGCAGGCCTTCGGTGCCATGCCAGGGGCACGCAGTGCAGAGCGTGAAGCTGCAAGGAAAACACTCTTTTCCTGGTGTCCGTTCCGGGTACCCTTTTACTTACCCGCCCTTTCTCTAGGCCACGCAGAGACTAGCCATGACATGCTGTCTCGAAGAGGTAGAGCTTCCCCTGAACTCTCCTACGCTTAGAGACGGCGCGAGGACACGTAACCTTCCTGGAGCCTGAAGTCCCGTAGACTCCTCACACACTGCACAACTCCCTGCTGGGAGATGAAACCGGGGAAGTGCCAGAGTGCTCCTTCGGTCTCTTTTCGCTCGCCTGCAACTAAACGCACTAGGGCAGTTTTGAAGTTTCGGATTCGGAAGCTCTGCGAACAGTGGCAATTCTCAGCAACAAAGGGCAGCCCCAGCCTCAAAGCTGCCGGAAAGCAGAGGGCTGCTGTCAGTCTTCAGTGCTGGAGTGCCCCCCGTGGTTAGGAAAAGGGCGCTCTCCTGAGAGCAACACGGTGCTTGCCTGTCCTTGCAGGAGGCATCGCCAAGGCGCCAGTGCTAAAGGGAACACGACTGTGCCGGGCAGGCTCATAGTGAGGCCCAGGGACTGCATGCACAAGCTTGGGCGTGCAGCCTTTCCCGTGAAAACGTAGTCCACGCAGGGCCTTCACGCTAGTGAGCTTTCCAGGTCTCCTAGGCCTCCTGCCTCCTAGGCCCCTCCCGTGGAGGAAGACTGCATCGCGAACGTCTCTGCCAAGGGCGACTTCACAACGTCCAGGGACCTTGGGCCTCCGGATGACAGCTCGTAAGGCGGAGAGAAAGGCGACACACTGCTTCCTTCGTGGCAGAGCTAGACGTCCGAGCTTGCTAACGGCCGCCCGAACACAGGTCCGGCAGGTCTTTGAGGTGTACGGCCAGTGGTTGCCAGCGCTGAACCTGGGCGGCAATGAAGCAACCCTCTCGGTGGGCTTTCGAATGGGAGCCCTTGCTTGCTGTCTCCCTACGCCAAGCAGACAGTTGCCTTTCGAAGCAGCCTGGCCAAGGCACACTGCTCCCCTGAAGCACCCACTAGCTTTTGGCAAGGCGTACGGACGGCGAGGCCTAGCCCAAGGCACTAAGTACGTCACGCTAGTCTCCCCGTCCCGTGCAGAATTGCCCTGGTACGGCGTCTTAACAGGGACGGGCAGGGTGCCGCTTGAGACTCTTGGCCTCTGTCAGAAACTACCTGGACTCTGCAGGGCGCCCCTCTGATGCCGGTGACCTAGTGAGCAAAGAAAGCCCTCTTTCCCCCGCTGGAGAGCAGGCTACGTGCAGCGTCCAAGTTTCCTGCGGGAGAGTGTGGCTGCCTGTGTGGGCTTCACTTCTGGAAGGCCTGTGTGGAGCGACGAGAGAGGGTTCCTAGAGAAAGGGAACGTGTCCTGTGCCCTGCAGGAGGCATCCCAGAGCCCTCATCGCCAAAGGGAAAGCTAGAGCCCTCCACAGGGTTCCAAGTATCCTTCAGCTAGCCCGTCCACGCATTGAGGAGTGCAGGGGCTGTGCACTGACTCTGGGGCAGGTGGGGGCAGGAGCTCCAGTGTGCTTTTCCTCCTCCCCGTGCCCCAAAGAGGAACGCTGCGCACAGGATCCCCCATTCTGGGCGACTGCGCAGCATTAGGCTCTCGAGTGCCTCCGGATCACCGCTTTGAAAGCAGAGTGAAAGGGAACCTTCCCCTTTTGCTCCAGCTAGCTAGCTGGCCCAAGCATTCAAGCGACCTCCGGAACACAGCTCTCGCAGGCCTTCGGTGCCATGCCAGGGGCACGCAGTGCAGAGCGTGAAGCTGCAAGGAAAACACTCTTTTCCTGGTGTCCGTTCCGGGTACCCTTTTACTTACCCGCCCTTTCTCTAGGCCACGCAGAGACTAGCCATGACATGCTGTCTCGAAGAGGTAGAGCTTCCCCTGAACTCTCCTACGCTTAGAGACGGCGCGAGGACACGTAACCTTCCTGGAGCCTGAAGTCCCGTAGACTCCTCACACACTGCACAACTCCCTGCTGGGAGATGAAACCGGGGAAGTGCCAGAGTGCTCCTTCGGTCTCTTTTCGCTCGCCTGCAACTAAACGCACTAGGGCAGTTTTGAAGTTTCGGATTCGGAAGCTCTGCGAACAGTGGCAATTCTCAGCAACAAAGGGCAGCCCCAGCCTCAAAGCTGCCGGAAAGCAGAGGGCTGCTGTCAGTCTTCAGTGCTGGAGTGCCCCCCGTGGTTAGGAAAAGGGCGCTCTCCTGAGAGCAACACGGTGCTTGCCTGTCCTTGCAGGAGGCATCGCCAAGGCGCCAGTGCTAAAGGGAACACGACTGTGCCGGGCAGGCTCATAGTGAGGCCCAGGGACTGCATGCACAAGCTTGGGCGTGCAGCCTTTCCCGTGAAAACGTAGTCCACGCAGGGCCTTCACGCTAGTGAGCTTTCCAGGTCTCCTAGGCCTCCTGCCTCCTAGGCCCCTCCCGTGGAGGAAGACTGCATCGCGAACGTCTCTGCCAAGGGCGACTTCACAACGTCCAGGGACCTTGGGCCTCCGGATGACAGCTCGTAAGGCGGAGAGAAAGGCGACACACTGCTTCCTTCGTGGCAGAGCTAGACGTCCGAGCTTGCTAACGGCCGCCCGAACACAGGTCCGGCAGGTCTTTGAGGTGTACGGCCAGTGGTTGCCAGCGCTGAAGCTGGGCGGCAATGAAGCAACCCTCTCGGTGGGCTTTCGAATGGGAGCCCTTGCTTGCTGTCTCCCTACGCCAAGCAGACAGTTGCCTTTCGAAGCAGCCTGGCCAAGGCACACTGCTCCCCTGAAGCACCCACTAGCTTTTGGCAAGGCGTACGGACGGCGAGGCCTAGCCCAAGGCACTAAGTACGTCACGCTAGTCTCCCCGTCCCGTGCAGAATTGCCCTGGTACGGCGTCTTAACAGGGACGGGCAGGGTGCCGCTTGAGACTCTTGGCCTCTGTCAGAAACTACCTGGACTCTGCAGGGCGCCCCTCTGATGCCGGTGACCTAGTGAGCAAAGAAAGCCCTCTTTCCCCCGCTGGAGAGCAGGCTACGTGCAGCGTCCAAGTTTCCTGCGGGAGAGTGTGGCTGCCTGTGTGGGCTTCACTTCTGGAAGGCCTGTGTGGAGCGACGAGAGAGGCTTCCTAGAGAAAGGGAACGTGTCCTGTGCCCTGCAGGAGGCATCCCAGAGCCCTCATCGCCAAAGGGAAAGCTAGAGCCCTCCACAGGGTTCCAAGTATCCTTCAGCTAGCCCGTCCACGCATTGAGGAGTGCAGGGGCTGTGCACTGACTCTGGGGCAGGTGGGGGCAGGAGCTCCAGTGTGCTTTTCCTCCTCCCCGTGCCCCATAGAGGAACGCTGCGCACAGGATCCCCCATTCTGGGCGACTGCGCAGCATTAGGCTCTCGAGTGCCTCCGGATCACCGCTTTGAAAGCAGAGTGAAAGGGAACCTTCCCCTTTTGCTCCAGCTAGCTAGCTGGCCCAAGCATTCAAGCGACCTCCGGAACACAGCTCTCGCAGGCCTTCGGTGCCATGCCAGGGGCACGCAGTGCAGAGCGTGAAGCTGCAAGGAAAACACTCTTTTCCTGGTGTCCGTTCCGGGTACCCTTTTACTTACCCGCCCTTTCTCTAGGCCACGCAGAGACTAGCCATGACATGCTGTCTCGAAGAGGTAGAGCTTCCCCTGAACTCTCCTACGCTTAGAGACGGCGCGAGGACACGTAACCTTCCTGGAGCCTGAAGTCCCGTAGACTCCTCACACACTGCACAACTCCCTGCTGGGAGATGAAACCGGGGAAGTGCCAGAGTGCTCCTTCGGTCTCTTTTCGCTCGCCTGCAACTAAACGCACTAGGGCAGTTTTGAAGTTTCGGATTCGGAAGCTCTGCGAACAGTGGCAATTCTCAGCAACAAAGGGCAGCCCCAGCCTCAAAGCTGCCGGAAAGCAGAGGGCTGCTGTCAGTCTTCAGTGCTGGAGTGCCCCCCGTGGTTAGGAAAAGGGCGCTCTCCTGAGAGCAACACGGTGCTTGCCTGTCCTTGCAGGAGGCATCGCCAAGGCGCCAGTGCTAAAGGGAACACGACTGTGCCGGGCAGGCTCATAGTGAGGCCCAGGGACTGCATGCACAAGCTTGGGCGTGCAGCCTTTCCCGTGAAAACGTAGTCCACGCAGGGCCTTCACGCTAGTGAGCTTTCCAGGTCTCCTAGGCCTCCTGCCTCCTAGGCCCCTCCCGTGGAGGAAGACTGCATCGCGAACGTCTCTGCCAAGGGCGACTTCACAACGTCCAGGGACCTTGGGCCTCCGGATGACAGCTCGTAAGGCGGAGAGAAAGGCGACACACTGCTTCCTTCGTGGCAGAGCTAGACGTCCGAGCTTGCTAACGGCCGCCCGAACACAGGTCCGGCAGGTCTTTGAGGTGTACGGCCAGTGGTTGCCAGCGCTGAACCTGGGCGGCAATGAAGCAACCCTCTCGGTGGGCTTTCGAATGGGAGCCCTTGCTTGCTGTCTCCCTACGCCAAGCAGACAGTTGCCTTTCGAAGCAGCCTGGCCAAGGCACACTGCTCCCCTGAAGCACCCACTAGCTTTTGGCAAGGCGTACGGACGGCGAGGCCTAGCCCAAGGCACTAAGTACGTCACGCTAGTCTCCCCGTCCCGTGCAGAATTGCCCTGGTACGGCGTCTTAACAGGGACGGGCAGGGTGCCGCTTGAGACTCTTGGCCTCTGTCAGAAACTACCTGGACTCTGCAGGGCGCCCCTCTGATGCCGGTGACCTAGTGAGCAAAGAAAGCCCTCTTTCCCCCGCTGGAGAGCAGGCTACGTGCAGCGTCCAAGTTTCCTGCGGGAGAGTGTGGCTGCCTGTGTGGGCTTCACTTCTGGAAGGCCTGTGTGGAGCGACGAGAGAGGGTTCCTAGAGAAAGGGAACGTGTCCTGTGCCCTGCAGGAGGCATCCCAGAGCCCTCATCGCCAAAGGGAAAGCTAGAGCCCTCCACAGGGTTCCAAGTATCCTTCAGCTAGCCCGTCCACGCATTGAGGAGTGCAGGGGCTGTGCACTGACTCTGGGGCAGGTGGGGGCAGGAGCTCCAGTGTGCTTTTCCTCCTCCCCGTGCCCCATAGAGGAACGCTGCGCACAGGATCCCCCATTCTGGGCGACTGCGCAGCATTAGGCTCTCGAGTGCCTCCGGATCACCGCTTTGAAAGCAGAGTGAAAGGGAACCTTCCCCTTTTGCTCCAGCTAGCTAGCTGGCCCAAGCATTCAAGCGACCTCCGGAACACAGCTCTCGCAGGCCTTCGGTGCCATGCCAGGGGCACGCAGTGCAGAGCGTGAAGCTGCAAGGAAAACACTCTTTTCCTGGTGTCCGTTCCGGGTACCCTTTTACTTACCCGCCCTTTCTCTAGGCCACGCAGAGACTAGCCATGACATGCTGTCTCGAAGAGGTAGAGCTTCCCCTGAACTCTCCTACGCTTAGAGACGGCGCGAGGACACGTAACCTTCCTGGAGCCTGAAGTCCCGTAGACTCCTCACACACTGCACAACTCCCTGCTGGGAGATGAAACCGGGGAAGTGCCAGAGTGCTCCTTCGGTCTCTTTTCGCTCGCCTGCAACTAAACGCACTAGGGCAGTTTTGAAGTTTCGGATTCGGAAGCTCTGCGAACAGTGGCAATTCTCAGCAACAAAGGGCAGCCCCAGCCTCAAAGCTGCCGGAAAGCAGAGGGCTGCTGTCAGTCTTCAGTGCTGGAGTGCCCCCCGTGGTTAGGAAAAGGGCGCTCTCCTGAGAGCAACACGGTGCTTGCCTGTCCTTGCAGGAGGCATCGCCAAGGCGCCAGTGCTAAAGGGAACACGACTGTGCCGGGCAGGCTCATAGTGAGGCCCAGGGACTGCATGCACAAGCTTGGGCGTGCAGCCTTTCCCGTGAAAACGTAGTCCACGCAGGGCCTTCACGCTAGTGAGCTTTCCAGGTCTCCTAGGCCTCCTGCCTCCTAGGCCCCTCCCGTGGAGGAAGACTGCATCGCGAACGTCTCTGCCAAGGGCGACTTCACAACGTCCAGGGACCTTGGGCCTCCGGATGACAGCTCGTAAGGCGGAGAGAAAGGCGACACACTGCTTCCTTCGTGGCAGAGCTAGACGTCCGAGCTTGCTAACGGCCGCCCGAACACAGGTCCGGCAGGTCTTTGAGGTGTACGGCCAGTGGTTGCCAGCGCTGAACCTGGGCGGCAATGAAGCAACCCTCTCGGTGGGCTTTCGAATGGGAGCCCTTGCTTGCTGTCTCCCTACGCCAAGCAGACAGTTGCCTTTCGAAGCAGCCTGGCCAAGGCACACTGCTCCCCTGAAGCACCCACTAGCTTTTGGCAAGGCGTACGGACGGCGAGGCCTAGCCCAAGGCACTAAGTACGTCACGCTAGTCTCCCCGTCCCGTGCAGAATTGCCCTGGTACGGCGTCTTAACAGGGACGGGCAGGGTGCCGCTTGAGACTCTTGGCCTCTGTCAGAAACTACCTGGACTCTGCAGGGCGCCCCTCTGATGCCGGTGACCTAGTGAGCAAAGAAAGCCCTCTTTCCCCCGCTGGAGAGCAGGCTACGTGCAGCGTCCAAGTTTCCTGCGGGAGAGTGTGGCTGCCTGTGTGGGCTTCACTTCTGGAAGGCCTGTGTGGAGCGACGAGAGAGGCTTCCTAGAGAAAGGGAACGTGTCCTGTGCCCTGCAGGAGGCATCCCAGAGCCCTCATCGCCAAAGGGAAAGCTAGAGCCCTCCACAGGGTTCCAAGTATCCTTCAGCTAGCCCGTCCACGCATTGAGGAGTGCAGGGGCTGTGCACTGACTCTGGGGCAGGTGGGGGCAGGAGCTCCAGTGTGCTTTTCCTCCTCCCCGTGCCCCATAGAGGAACGCTGCGCACAGGATCCCCCATTCTGGGCGACTGCGCAGCATTAGGCTCTCGAGTGCCTCCGGATCACCGCTTTGAAAGCAGAGTGAAAGGGAACCTTCCCCTTTTGCTCCAGCTAGCTAGCTGGCCCAAGCATTCAAGCGACCTCCGGAACACAGCTCTCGCAGGCCTTCGGTGCCATGCCAGGGGCACGCAGTGCAGAGCGTGAAGCTGCAAGGAAAACACTCTTTTCCTGGTGTCCGTTCCGGGTACCCTTTTACTTACCCGCCCTTTCTCTAGGCCACGCAGAGACTAGCCATGACATGCTGTCTCGAAGAGGTAGAGCTTCCCCTGAACTCTCCTACGCTTAGAGACGGCGCGAGGACACGTAACCTTCCTGGAGCCTGAAGTCCCGTAGACTCCTCACACACTGCACAACTCCCTGCTGGGAGATGAAACCGGGGAAGTGCCAGAGTGCTCCTTCGGTCTCTTTTCGCTCGCCTGCAACTAAACGCACTAGGGCAGTTTTGAAGTTTCGGATTCGGAAGCTCTGCGAACAGTGGCAATTCTCAGCAACAAAGGGCAGCCCCAGCCTCAAAGCTGCCGGAAAGCAGAGGGCTGCTGTCAGTCTTCAGTGCTGGAGTGCCCCCCGTGGTTAGGAAAAGGGCGCTCTCCTGAGAGCAACACGGTGCTTGCCTGTCCTTGCAGGAGGCATCGCCAAGGCGCCAGTGCTAAAGGGAACACGACTGTGCCGGGCAGGCTCATAGTGAGGCCCAGGGACTGCATGCACAAGCTTGGGCGTGCAGCCTTTCCCGTGAAAACGTAGTCCACGCAGGGCCTTCACGCTAGTGAGCTTTCCAGGTCTCCTAGGCCTCCTGCCTCCTAGGCCCCTCCCGTGGAGGAAGACTGCATCGCGAACGTCTCTGCCAAGGGCGACTTCACAACGTCCAGGGACCTTGGGCCTCCGGATGACAGCTCGTAAGGCGGAGAGAAAGGCGACACACTGCTTCCTTCGTGGCAGAGCTAGACGTCCGAGCTTGCTAACGGCCGCCCGAACACAGGTCCGGCAGGTCTTTGAGGTGTACGGCCAGTGGTTGCCAGCGCTGAACCTGGGCGGCAATGAAGCAACCCTCTCGGTGGGCTTTCGAATGGGAGCCCTTGCTTGCTGTCTCCCTACGCCAAGCAGACAGTTGCCTTTCGAAGCAGCCTGGCCAAGGCACACTGCTCCCCTGAAGCACCCACTAGCTTTTGGCAAGGCGTACGGACGGCGAGGCCTAGCCCAAGGCACTAAGTACGTCACGCTAGTCTCCCCGTCCCGTGCAGAATTGCCCTGGTACGGCGTCTTAACAGGGACGGGCAGGGTGCCGCTTGAGACTCTTGGCCTCTGTCAGAAACTACCTGGACTCTGCAGGGCGCCCCTCTGATGCCGGTGACCTAGTGAGCAAAGAAAGCCCTCTTTCCCCCGCTGGAGAGCAGGCTACGTGCAGCGTCCAAGTTTCCTGCGGGAGAGTGTGGCTGCCTGTGTGGGCTTCACTTCTGGAAGGCCTGTGTGGAGCGACGAGAGAGGCTTCCTAGAGAAAGGGAACGTGTCCTGTGCCCTGCAGGAGGCATCCCAGAGCCCTCATCGCCAAAGGGAAAGCTAGAGCCCTCCACAGGGTTCCAAGTATCCTTCAGCTAGCCCGTCCACGCATTGAGGAGTGCAGGGGCTGTGCACTGACTCTGGGGCAGGTGGGGGCAGGAGCTCCAGTGTGCTTTTCCTCCTCCCCGTGCCCCATAGAGGAACGCTGCGCACAGGATCCCCCATTCTGGGCGACTGCGCAGCATTAGGCTCTCGAGTGCCTCCGGATCACCGCTTTGAAAGCAGAGTGAAAGGGAACCTTCCCCTTTTGCTCCAGCTAGCTAGCTGGCCCAAGCATTCAAGCGAC
This sequence comes from Eubalaena glacialis, assembly GCF_028564815.1. NCBI lineage: Eukaryota > Metazoa > Chordata > Mammalia > Artiodactyla > Balaenidae > Eubalaena > Eubalaena glacialis. The sequence continues at coordinate 24,062 of NW_026871719.1, read as the reverse complement.
CTCCGGAACACAGCTCTCGCAGGCCTTCGGTGCCATGCCAGGGGCACGCAGTGCAGAGCGTGAAGCTGCAAGGAAAACACTCTTTTCCTGGTGTCCGTTCCGGGTACCCTTTTACTTACCCGCCCTTTCTCTAGGCCACGCAGAGACTAGCCATGACATGCTGTCTCGAAGAGGTAGAGCTTCCCCTGAACTCTCCTACGCTTAGAGACGGCGCGAGGACACGTAACCTTCCTGGAGCCTGAAGTCCCGTAGACTCCTCACACACTGCACAACTCCCTGCTGGGAGATGAAACCGGGGAAGTGCCAGAGTGCTCCTTCGGTCTCTTTTCGCTCGCCTGCAACTAAACGCACTAGGGCAGTTTTGAAGTTTCGGATTCGGAAGCTCTGCGAACAGTGGCAATTCTCAGCAACAAAGGGCAGCCCCAGCCTCAAAGCTGCCGGAAAGCAGAGGGCTGCTGTCAGTCTTCAGTGCTGGAGTGCCCCCCGTGGTTAGGAAAAGGGCGCTCTCCTGAGAGCAACACGGTGCTTGCCTGTCCTTGCAGGAGGCATCGCCAAGGCGCCAGTGCTAAAGGGAACACGACTGTGCCGGGCAGGCTCATAGTGAGGCCCAGGGACTGCATGCACAAGCTTGGGCGTGCAGCCTTTCCCGTGAAAACGTAGTCCACGCAGGGCCTTCACGCTAGTGAGCTTTCCAGGTCTCCTAGGCCTCCTGCCTCCTAGGCCCCTCCCGTGGAGGAAGACTGCAGCGCGAACGTCTCTGCCAAGGGCGACTTCACAACGTCCAGGGACCTTGGGCCTCCGGATGACAGCTCGTAAGGCGGAGAGAAAGGCGACACACTGCTTCCTTCGTGGCAGAGCTAGACGTCCGAGCTTGCTAACGGCCGCCCGAACACAGGTCCGGCAGGTCTTTGAGGTGTACGGCCAGTGGTTGCCAGCGCTGAACCTGGGCGGCAATGAAGCAACCCTCTCGGTGGGCTTTCGAATGGGAGCCCTTGCTTGCTGTCTCCCTACGCCAAGCAGACAGTTGCCTTTCGAAGCAGCCTGGCCAAGGCACACTGCTCCCCTGAAGCACCCACTAGCTTTTGGCAAGGCGTACGGACGGCGAGGCCTAGCCCAAGGCACTAAGTACGTCACGCTAGTCTCCCCGTCCCGTGCAGAATTGCCCTGGTACGGCGTCTTAACAGGGACGGGCAGGGTGCCGCTTGAGACTCTTGGCCTCTGTCAGAAACTACCTGGACTCTGCAGGGCGCCCCTCTGATGCCGGTGACCTAGTGAGCAAAGAAAGCCCTCTTTCCCCCGCTGGAGAGCAGGCTACGTGCAGCGTCCAAGTTTCCTGCGGGAGAGTGTGGCTGCCTGTGTGGGCTTCACTTCTGGAAGGCCTGTGTGGAGCGACGAGAGAGGGTTCCTAGAGAAAGGGAACGTGTCCTGTGCCCTGCAGGAGGCATCCCAGAGCCCTCATCGCCAAAGGGAAAGCTAGAGCCCTCCACAGGGTTCCAAGTATCCTTCAGCTAGCCCGTCCACGCATTGAGGAGTGCAGGGGCTGTGCACTGACTCTGGGGCAGGTGGGGGCAGGAGCTCCAGTGTGCTTTTCCTCCTCCCCGTGCCCCATAGAGGAACGCTGCGCACAGGATCCCCCATTCTGGGCGACTGCGCAGCATTAGGCTCTCGAGTGCCTCCGGATCACCGCTTTGAAAGCAGAGTGAAAGGGAACCTTCCCCTTTTGCTCCAGCTAGCTAGCTGGCCCAAGCATTCAAGCGACCTCCGGAACACAGCTCTCGCAGGCCTTCGGTGCCATGCCAGGGGCACGCAGTGCAGAGCGTGAAGCTGCAAGGAAAACACTCTTTTCCTGGTGTCCGTTCCGGGTACCCTTTTACTTACCCGCCCTTTCTCTAGGCCACGCAGAGACTAGCCATGACATGCTGTCTCGAAGAGGTAGAGCTTCCCCTGAACTCTCCTACGCTTAGAGACGGCGCGAGGACACGTAACCTTCCTGGAGCCTGAAGTCCCGTAGACTCCTCACACACTGCACAACTCCCTGCTGGGAGATGAAACCGGGGAAGTGCCAGAGTGCTCCTTCGGTCTCTTTTCGCTCGCCTGCAACTAAACGCACTAGGGCAGTTTTGAAGTTTCGGATTCGGAAGCTCTGCGAACAGTGGCAATTCTCAGCAACAAAGGGCAGCCCCAGCCTCAAAGCTGCCGGAAAGCAGAGGGCTGCTGTCAGTCTTCAGTGCTGGAGTGCCCCCCGTGGTTAGGAAAAGGGCGCTCTCCTGAGAGCAACACGGTGCTTGCCTGTCCTTGCAGGAGGCATCGCCAAGGCGCCAGTGCTAAAGGGAACACGACTGTGCCGGGCAGGCTCATAGTGAGGCCCAGGGACTGCATGCACAAGCTTGGGCGTGCAGCCTTTCCCGTGAAAACGTAGTCCACGCAGGGCCTTCACGCTAGTGAGCTTTCCAGGTCTCCTAGGCCTCCTGCCTCCTAGGCCCCTCCCGTGGAGGAAGACTGCAGCGCGAACGTCTCTTCCAAGGGCGACTTCACAACGTCCAGGGACCTTGGGCCTCCGGATGACAGCTCGTAAGGCGGAGAGAAAGGCGACACACTGCTTCCTTCGTGGCAGAGCTAGACGTCCGAGCTTGCTAACGGCCGCCCGAACACAGGTCCGGCAGGTCTTTGAGGTGTACGGCCAGTGGTTGCCAGCGCTGAACCTGGGCGGCAATGAAGCAACCCTCTCGGTGGGCTTTCGAATGGGAGCCCTTGCTTGCTGTCTCCCTACGCCAAGCAGACAGTTGCCTTTCGAAGCAGCCTGGCCAAGGCACACTGCTCCCCTGAAGCACCCACTAGCTTTTGGCAAGGCGTACGGACGGCGAGGCCTAGCCCAAGGCACTAAGTACGTCACGCTAGTCTCCCCGTCCCGTGCAGAATTGCCCTGGTACGGCGTCTTAACAGGGACGGGCAGGGTGCCGCTTGAGACTCTTGGCCTCTGTCAGAAACTACCTGGACTCTGCAGGGCGCCCCTCTGATGCCGGTGACCTAGTGAGCAAAGAAAGCCCTCTTTCCCCCGCTGGAGAGCAGGCTACGTGCAGCGTCCAAGTTTCCTGCGGGAGAGTGTGGCTGCCTGTGTGGGCTTCACTTCTGGAAGGCCTGTGTGGAGCGACGAGAGAGGGTTCCTAGAGAAAGGGAACGTGTCCTGTGCCCTGCAGGAGGCATCCCAGAGCCCTCATCGCCAAAGGGAAAGCTAGAGCCCTCCACAGGGTTCCAAGTATCCTTCAGCTAGCCCGTCCACGCATTGAGGAGTGCAGGGGCTGTGCACTGACTCTGGGGCAGGTGGGGGCAGGAGCTCCAGTGTGCTTTTCCTCCTCCCCGTGCCCCATAGAGGAACGCTGCGCACAGGATCCCCCATTCTGGGCGACTGCGCAGCATTAGGCTCTCGAGTGCCTCCGGATCACCGCTTTGAAAGCAGAGTGAAAGGGAACCTTCCCCTTTTGCTCCAGCTAGCTAGCTGGCCCAAGCATTCAAGCGACCTCCGGAACACAGCTCTCGCAGGCCTTCGGTGCCATGCCAGGGGCACGCAGTGCAGAGCGTGAAGCTGCAAGGAAAACACTCTTTTCCTGGTGTCCGTTCCGGGTACCCTTTTACTTACCCGCCCTTTCTCTAGGCCACGCAGAGACTAGCCATGACATGCTGTCTCGAAGAGGTAGAGCTTCCCCTGAACTCTCCTACGCTTAGAGACGGCGCGAGGACACGTAACCTTCCTGGAGCCTGAAGTCCCGTAGACTCCTCACACACTGCACAACTCCCTGCTGGGAGATGAAACCGGGGAAGTGCCAGAGTGCTCCTTCGGTCTCTTTTCGCTCGCCTGCAACTAAACGCACTAGGGCAGTTTTGAAGTTTCGGATTCGGAAGCTCTGCGAACAGTGGCAATTCTCAGCAACAAAGGGCAGCCCCAGCCTCAAAGCTGCCGGAAAGCAGAGGGCTGCTGTCAGTCTTCAGTGCTGGAGTGCCCCCCGTGGTTAGGAAAAGGGCGCTCTCCTGAGAGCAACACGGTGCTTGCCTGTCCTTGCAGGAGGCATCGCCAAGGCGCCAGTGCTAAAGGGAACACGACTGTGCCGGGCAGGCTCATAGTGAGGCCCAGGGACTGCATGCACAAGCTTGGGCGTGCAGCCTTTCCCGTGAAAACGTAGTCCACGCAGGGCCTTCACGCTAGTGAGCTTTCCAGGTCTCCTAGGCCTCCTGCCTCCTAGGCCCCTCCCGTGGAGGAAGACTGCAGCGCGAACGTCTCTTCCAAGGGCGACTTCACAACGTCCAGGGACCTTGGGCCTCCGGATGACAGCTCGTAAGGCGGAGAGAAAGGCGACACACTGCTTCCTTCGTGGCAGAGCTAGACGTCCGAGCTTGCTAACGGCCGCCCGAACACAGGTCCGGCAGGTCTTTGAGGTGTACGGCCAGTGGTTGCCAGCGCTGAAGCTGGGCGGCAATGAAGCAACCCTCTCGGTGGGCTTTCGAATGGGAGCCCTTGCTTGCTGTCTCCCTACGCCAAGCAGACAGTTGCCTTTCGAAGCAGCCTGGCCAAGGCACACTGCTCCCCTGAAGCACCCACTAGCTTTTGGCAAGGCGTACGGACGGCGAGGCCTAGCCCAAGGCACTAAGTACGTCACGCTAGTCTCCCCGTCCCGTGCAGAATTGCCCTGGTACGGCGTCTTAACAGGGACGGGCAGGGTGCCGCTTGAGACTCTTGGCCTCTGTCAGAAACTACCTGGACTCTGCAGGGCGCCCCTCTGATGCCGGTGACCTAGTGAGCAAAGAAAGCCCTCTTTCCCCCGCTGGAGAGCAGGCTACGTGCAGCGTCCAAGTTTCCTGCGGGAGAGTGTGGCTGCCTGTGTGGGCTTCACTTCTGGAAGGCCTGTGTGGAGCGACGAGAGAGGGTTCCTAGAGAAAGGGAACGTGTCCTGTGCCCTGCAGGAGGCATCCCAGAGCCCTCATCGCCAAAGGGAAAGCTAGAGCCCTCCACAGGGTTCCAAGTATCCTTCAGCTAGCCCGTCCACGCATTGAGGAGTGCAGGGGCTGTGCACTGACTCTGGGGCAGGTGGGGGCAGGAGCTCCAGTGTGCTTTTCCTCCTCCCCGTGCCCCATAGAGGAACGCTGCGCACAGGATCCCCCATTCTGGGCGACTGCGCAGCATTAGGCTCTCGAGTGCCTCCGGATCACCGCTTTGAAAGCAGAGTGAAAGGGAACCTTCCCCTTTTGCTCCAGCTAGCTAGCTGGCCCAAGCATTCAAGCGACCTCCGGAACACAGCTCTCGCAGGCCTTCGGTGCCATGCCAGGGGCACGCAGTGCAGAGCGTGAAGCTGCAAGGAAAACACTCTTTTCCTGGTGTCCGTTCCGGGTACCCTTTTACTTACCCGCCCTTTCTCTAGGCCACGCAGAGACTAGCCATGACATGCTGTCTCGAAGAGGTAGAGCTTCCCCTGAACTCTCCTACGCTTAGAGACGGCGCGAGGACACGTAACCTTCCTGGAGCCTGAAGTCCCGTAGACTCCTCACACACTGCACAACTCCCTGCTGGGAGATGAAACCGGGGAAGTGCCAGAGTGCTCCTTCGGTCTCTTTTCGCTCGCCTGCAACTAAACGCACTAGGGCAGTTTTGAAGTTTCGGATTCGGAAGCTCTGCGAACAGTGGCAATTCTCAGCAACAAAGGGCAGCCCCAGCCTCAAAGCTGCCGGAAAGCAGAGGGCTGCTGTCAGTCTTCAGTGCTGGAGTGCCCCCCGTGGTTAGGAAAAGGGCGCTCTCCTGAGAGCAACACGGTGCTTGCCTGTCCTTGCAGGAGGCATCGCCAAGGCGCCAGTGCTAAAGGGAACACGACTGTGCCGGGCAGGCTCATAGTGAGGCCCAGGGACTGCATGCACAAGCTTGGGCGTGCAGCCTTTCCCGTGAAAACGTAGTCCACGCAGGGCCTTCACGCTAGTGAGCTTTCCAGGTCTCCTAGGCCTCCTGCCTCCTAGGCCCCTCCCGTGGAGGAAGACTGCAGCGCGAACGTCTCTTCCAAGGGCGACTTCACAACGTCCAGGGACCTTGGGCCTCCGGATGACAGCTCGTAAGGCGGAGAGAAAGGCGACACACTGCTTCCTTCGTGGCAGAGCTAGACGTCCGAGCTTGCTAACGGCCGCCCGAACACAGGTCCGGCAGGTCTTTGAGGTGTACGGCCAGTGGTTGCCAGCGCTGAAGCTGGGCGGCAATGAAGCAACCCTCTCGGTGGGCTTTCGAATGGGAGCCCTTGCTTGCTGTCTCCCTACGCCAAGCAGACAGTTGCCTTTCGAAGCAGCCTGGCCAAGGCACACTGCTCCCCTGAAGCACCCACTAGCTTTTGGCAAGGCGTACGGACGGCGAGGCCTAGCCCAAGGCACTAAGTACGTCACGCTAGTCTCCCCGTCCCGTGCAGAATTGCCCTGGTACGGCGTCTTAACAGGGACGGGCAGGGTGCCGCTTGAGACTCTTGGCCTCTGTCAGAAACTACCTGGACTCTGCAGGGCGCCCCTCTGATGCCGGTGACCTAGTGAGCAAAGAAAGCCCTCTTTCCCCCGCTGGAGAGCAGGCTACGTGCAGCGTCCAAGTTTCCTGCGGGAGAGTGTGGCTGCCTGTGTGGGCTTCACTTCTGGAAGGCCTGTGTGGAGCGACGAGAGAGGCTTCCTAGAGAAAGGGAACGTGTCCTGTGCCCTGCAGGAGGCATCCCAGAGCCCTCATGGCCAAAGGGAAAGCTAGAGCCCTCCACAGGGTTCCAAGTATCCTTCAGCTAGCCCGTCCACGCATTGAGGAGTGCAGGGGCTGTGCACTGACTCTGGGGCAGGTGGGGGCAGGAGCTCCAGTGTGCTTTTCCTCCTCCCCGTGCCCCATAGAGGAACGCTGCGCACAGGATCCCCCATTCTGGGCGACTGCGCAGCATTAGGCTCTCGAGTGCCTCCGGATCACCGCTTTGAAAGCAGAGTGAAAGGGAACCTTCCCCTTTTGCTCCAGCTAGCTAGCTGGCCCAAGCATTCAAGCGACCTCCGGAACACAGCTCTCGCAGGCCTTCGGTGCCATGCCAGGGGCACGCAGTGCAGAGCGTGAAGCTGCAAGGAAAACACTCTTTTCCTGGTGTCCGTTCCGGGTACCCTTTTACTTACCCGCCCTTTCTCTAGGCCACGCAGAGACTAGCCATGACATGCTGTCTCGAAGAGGTAGAGCTTCCCCTGAACTCTCCTACGCTTAGAGACGGCGCGAGGACACGTAACCTTCCTGGAGCCTGAAGTCCCGTAGACTCCTCACACACTGCACAACTCCCTGCTGGGAGATGAAACCGGGGAAGTGCCAGAGTGCTCCTTCGGTCTCTTTTCGCTCGCCTGCAACTAAACGCACTAGGGCAGTTTTGAAGTTTCGGATTCGGAAGCTCTGCGAACAGTGGCAATTCTCAGCAACAAAGGGCAGCCCCAGCCTCAAAGCTGCCGGAAAGCAGAGGGCTGCTGTCAGTCTTCAGTGCTGGAGTGCCCCCCGTGGTTAGGAAAAGGGCGCTCTCCTGAGAGCAACACGGTGCTTGCCTGTCCTTGCAGGAGGCATCGCCAAGGCGCCAGTGCTAAAGGGAACACGACTGTGCCGGGCAGGCTCATAGTGAGGCCCAGGGACTGCATGCACAAGCTTGGGCGTGCAGCCTTTCCCGTGAAAACGTAGTCCACGCAGGGCCTTCACGCTAGTGAGCTTTCCAGGTCTCCTAGGCCTCCTGCCTCCTAGGCCCCTCCCGTGGAGGAAGACTGCATCGCGAACGTCTCTTCCAAGGGCGACTTCACAACGTCCAGGGACCTTGGGCCTCCGGATGACAGCTCGTAAGGCGGAGAGAAAGGCGACACACTGCTTCCTTCGTGGCAGAGCTAGACGTCCGAGCTTGCTAACGGCCGCCCGAACACAGGTCCGGCAGGTCTTTGAGGTGTACGGCCAGTGGTTGCCAGCGCTGAAGCTGGGCGGCAATGAAGCAACCCTCTCGGTGGGCTTTCGAATGGGAGCCCTTGCTTGCTGTCTCCCTACGCCAAGCAGACAGTTGCCTTTCGAAGCAGCCTGGCCAAGGCACACTGCTCCCCTGAAGCACCCACTAGCTTTTGGCAAGGCGTACGGACGGCGAGGCCTAGCCCAAGGCACTAAGTACGTCACGCTAGTCTCCCCGTCCCGTGCAGAATTGCCCTGGTACGGCGTCTTAACAGGGACGGGCAGGGTGCCGCTTGAGACTCTTGGCCTCTGTCAGAAACTACCTGGACTCTGCAGGGCGCCCCTCTGATGCCGGTGACCTAGTGAGCAAAGAAAGCCCTCTTTCCCCCGCTGGAGAGCAGGCTACGTGCAGCGTCCAAGTTTCCTGCGGGAGAGTGTGGCTGCCTGTGTGGGCTTCACTTCTGGAAGGCCTGTGTGGAGCGACGAGAGAGGCTTCCTAGAGAAAGGGAACGTGTCCTGTGCCCTGCAGGAGGCATCCCAGAGCCCTCATGGCCAAAGGGAAAGCTAGAGCCCTCCACAGGGTTCCAAGTATCCTTCAGCTAGCCCGTCCACGCATTGAGGAGTGCAGGGGCTGTGCACTGACTCTGGGGCAGGTGGGGGCAGGAGCTCCAGTGTGCTTTTCCTCCTCCCCGTGCCCCATAGAGGAACGCTGCGCACAGGATCCCCCATTCTGGGCGACTGCGCAGCATTAGGCTCTCGAGTGCCTCCGGATCACCGCTTTGAAAGCAGAGTGAAAGGGAACCTTCCCCTTTTGCTCCAGCTAGCTAGCTGGCCCAAGCATTCAAGCGACCTCCGGAACACAGCTCTCGCAGGCCTTCGGTGCCATGCCAGGGGCACGCAGTGCAGAGCGTGAAGCTGCAAGGAAAACACTCTTTTCCTGGTGTCCGTTCCGGGTACCCTTTTACTTACCCGCCCTTTCTCTAGGCCACGCAGAGACTAGCCATGACATGCTGTCTCGAAGAGGTAGAGCTTCCCCTGAACTCTCCTACGCTTAGAGACGGCGCGAGGACACGTAACCTTCCTGGAGCCTGAAGTCCCGTAGACTCCTCACACACTGCACAACTCCCTGCTGGGAGATGAAACCGGGGAAGTGCCAGAGTGCTCCTTCGGTCTCTTTTCGCTCGCCTGCAACTAAACGCACTAGGGCAGTTTTGAAGTTTCGGATTCGGAAGCTCTGCGAACAGTGGCAATTCTCAGCAACAAAGGGCAGCCCCAGCCTCAAAGCTGCCGGAAAGCAGAGGGCTGCTGTCAGTCTTCAGTGCTGGAGTGCCCCCCGTGGTTAGGAAAAGGGCGCTCTCCTGAGAGCAACACGGTGCTTGCCTGTCCTTGCAGGAGGCATCGCCAAGGCGCCAGTGCTAAAGGGAACACGACTGTGCCGGGCAGGCTCATAGTGAGGCCCAGGGACTGCATGCACAAGCTTGGGCGTGCAGCCTTTCCCGTGAAAACGTAGTCCACGCAGGGCCTTCACGCTAGTGAGCTTTCCAGGTCTCCTAGGCCTCCTGCCTCCTAGGCCCCTCCCGTGGAGGAAGACTGCATCGCGAACGTCTCTTCCAAGGGCGACTTCACAACGTCCAGGGACCTTGGGCCTCCGGATGACAGCTCGTAAGGCGGAGAGAAAGGCGACACACTGCTTCCTTCGTGGCAGAGCTAGACGTCCGAGCTTGCTAACGGCCGCCCGAACACAGGTCCGGCAGGTCTTTGAGGTGTACGGCCAGTGGTTGCCAGCGCTGAAGCTGGGCGGCAATGAAGCAACCCTCTCGGTGGGCTTTCGAATGGGAGCCCTTGCTTGCTGTCTCCCTACGCCAAGCAGACAGTTGCCTTTCGAAGCAGCCTGGCCAAGGCACACTGCTCCCCTGAAGCACCCACTAGCTTTTGGCAAGGCGTACGGACGGCGAGGCCTAGCCCAAGGCACTAAGTACGTCACGCTAGTCTCCCCGTCCCGTGCAGAATTGCCCTGGTACGGCGTCTTAACAGGGACGGGCAGGGTGCCGCTTGAGACTCTTGGCCTCTGTCAGAAACTACCTGGACTCTGCAGGGCGCCCCTCTGATGCCGGTGACCTAGTGAGCAAAGAAAGCCCTCTTTCCCCCGCTGGAGAGCAGGCTACGTGCAGCGTCCAAGTTTCCTGCGGGAGAGTGTGGCTGCCTGTGTGGGCTTCACTTCTGGAAGGCCTGTGTGGAGCGACGAGAGAGGGTTCCTAGAGAAAGGGAACGTGTCCTGTGCCCTGCAGGAGGCATCCCAGAGCCCTCATCGCCAAAGGGAAAGCTAGAGCCCTCCACAGGGTTCCAAGTATCCTTCAGCTAGCCCGTCCACGCATTGAGGAGTGCAGGGGCTGTGCACTGACTCTGGGGCAGGTGGGGGCAGGAGCTCCAGTGTGCTTTTCCTCCTCCCCGTGCCCCATAGAGGAACGCTGCGCACAGGATCCCCCATTCTGGGCGACTGCGCAGCATTAGGCTCTCGAGTGCCTCCGGATCACCGCTTTGAAAGCAGAGTGAAAGGGAACCTTCCCCTTTTGCTCCAGCTAGCTAGCTGGCCCAAGCATTCAAGCGACCTCCGGAACACAGCTCTCGCAGGCCTTCGGTGCCATGCCAGGGGCACGCAGTGCAGAGCGTGAAGCTGCAAGGAAAACACTCTTTTCCTGGTGTCCGTTCCGGGTACCCTTTTACTTACCCGCCCTTTCTCTAGGCCACGCAGAGACTAGCCATGACATGCTGTCTCGAAGAGGTAGAGCTTCCCCTGAACTCTCCTACGCTTAGAGACGGCGCGAGGACACGTAACCTTCCTGGAGCCTGAAGTCCCGTAGACTCCTCACACACTGCACAACTCCCTGCTGGGAGATGAAACCGGGGAAGTGCCAGAGTGCTCCTTCGGTCTCTTTTCGCTCGCCTGCAACTAAACGCACTAGGGCAGTTTTGAAGTTTCGGATTCGGAAGCTCTGCGAACAGTGGCAATTCTCAGCAACAAAGGGCAGCCCCAGCCTCAAAGCTGCCGGAAAGCAGAGGGCTGCTGTCAGTCTTCAGTGCTGGAGTGCCCCCCGTGGTTAGGAAAAGGGCGCTCTCCTGAGAGCAACACGGTGCTTGCCTGTCCTTGCAGGAGGCATCGCCAAGGCGCCAGTGCTAAAGGGAACACGACTGTGCCGGGCAGGCTCATAGTGAGGCCCAGGGACTGCATGCACAAGCTTGGGCGTGCAGCCTTTCCCGTGAAAACGTAGTCCACGCAGGGCCTTCACGCTAGTGAGCTTTCCAGGTCTCCTAGGCCTCCTGCCTCCTAGGCCCCTCCCGTGGAGGAAGACTGCATCGCGAACGTCTCTTCCAAGGGCGACTTCACAACGTCCAGGGACCTTGGGCCTCCGGATGACAGCTCGTAAGGCGGAGAGAAAGGCGACACACTGCTTCCTTCGTGGCAGAGCTAGACGTCCGAGCTTGCTAACGGCCGCCCGAACACAGGTCCGGCAGGTCTTTGAGGTGTACGGCCAGTGGTTGCCAGCGCTGAACCTGGGCGGCAATGAAGCAACCCTCTCGGTGGGCTTTCGAATGGGAGCCCTTGCTTGCTGTCTCCCTACGCCAAGCAGACAGTTGCCTTTCGAAGCAGCCTGGCCAAGGCACACTGCTCCCCTGAAGCACCCACTAGCTTTTGGCAAGGCGTACGGACGGCGAGGCCTAGCCCAAGGCACTAAGTACGTCACGCTAGTCTCCCCGTCCCGTGCAGAATTGCCCTGGTACGGCGTCTTAACAGGGACGGGCAGGGTGCCGCTTGAGACTCTTGGCCTCTGTCAGAAACTACCTGGACTCTGCAGGGCGCCCCTCTGATGCCGGTGACCTAGTGAGCAAAGAAAGCCCTCTTTCCCCCGCTGGAGAGCAGGCTACGTGCAGCGTCCAAGTTTCCTGCGGGAGAGTGTGGCTGCCTGTGTGGGCTTCACTTCTGGAAGGCCTGTGTGGAGCGACGAGAGAGGCTTCCTAGAGAAAGGGAACGTGTCCTGTGCCCTGCAGGAGGCATCCCAGAGCCCTCATGGCCAAAGGGAAAGCTAGAGCCCTCCACAGGGTTCCAAGTATCCTTCAGCTAGCCCGTCCACGCATTGAGGAGTGCAGGGGCTGTGCACTGACTCTGGGGCAGGTGGGGGCAGGAGCTCCAGTGTGCTTTTCCTCCTCCCCGTGCCCCATAGAGGAACGCTGCGCACAGGATCCCCCATTCTGGGCGACTGCGCAGCATTAGGCTCTCGAGTGCCTCCGGATCACCGCTTTGAAAGCAGAGTGAAAGGGAACCTTCCCCTTTTGCTCCAGCTAGCTAGCTGGCCCAAGCATTCAAGCGACCTCCGGAACACAGCTCTCGCAGGCCTTCGGTGCCATGCCAGGGGCACGCAGTGCAGAGCGTGAAGCTGCAAGGAAAACACTCTTTTCCTGGTGTCCGTTCCGGGTACCCTTTTACTTACCCGCCCTTTCTCTAGGCCACGCAGAGACTAGCCATGACATGCTGTCTCGAAGAGGTAGAGCTTCCCCTGAACTCTCCTACGCTTAGAGACGGCGCGAGGACACGTAACCTTCCTGGAGCCTGAAGTCCCGTAGACTCCTCACACACTGCACAACTCCCTGCTGGGAGATGAAACCGGGGAAGTGCCAGAGTGCTCCTTCGGTCTCTTTTCGCTCGCCTGCAACTAAACGCACTAGGGCAGTTTTGAAGTTTCGGATTCGGAAGCTCTGCGAACAGTGGCAATTCTCAGCAACAAAGGGCAGCCCCAGCCTCAAAGCTGCCGGAAAGCAGAGGGCTGCTGTCAGTCTTCAGTGCTGGAGTGCCCCCCGTGGTTAGGAAAAGGGCGCTCTCCTGAGAGCAACACGGTGCTTGCCTGTCCTTGCAGGAGGCATCGCCAAGGCGCCAGTGCTAAAGGGAACACGACTGTGCCGGGCAGGCTCATAGTGAGGCCCAGGGACTGCATGCACAAGCTTGGGCGTGCAGCCTTTCCCGTGAAAACGTAGTCCACGCAGGGCCTTCACGCTAGTGAGCTTTCCAGGTCTCCTAGGCCTCCTGCCTCCTAGGCCCCTCCCGTGGAGGAAGACTGCATCGCGAACGTCTCTTCCAAGGGCGACTTCACAACGTCCAGGGACCTTGGGCCTCCGGATGACAGCTCGTAAGGCGGAGAGAAAGGCGACACACTGCTTCCTTCGTGGCAGAGCTAGACGTCCGAGCTTGCTAACGGCCGCCCGAACACAGGTCCGGCAGGTCTTTGAGGTGTACGGCCAGTGGTTGCCAGCGCTGAACCTGGGCGGCAATGAAGCAACCCTCTCGGTGGGCTTTCGAATGGGAGCCCTTGCTTGCTGTCTCCCTACGCCAAGCAGACAGTTGCCTTTCGAAGCAGCCTGGCCAAGGCACACTGCTCCCCTGAAGCACCCACTAGCTTTTGGCAAGGCGTACGGACGGCGAGGCCTAGCCCAAGGCACTAAGTACGTCACGCTAGTCTCCCCGTCCCGTGCAGAATTGCCCTGGTACGGCGTCTTAACAGGGACGGGCAGGGTGCCGCTTGAGACTCTTGGCCTCTGTCAGAAACTACCTGGACTCTGCAGGGCGCCCCTCTGATGCCGGTGACCTAGTGAGCAAAGAAAGCCCTCTTTCCCCCGCTGGAGAGCAGGCTACGTGCAGCGTCCAAGTTTCCTGCGGGAGAGTGTGGCTGCCTGTGTGGGCTTCACTTCTGGAAGGCCTGTGTGGAGCGACGAGAGAGGCTTCCTAGAGAAAGGGAACGTGTCCTGTGCCCTGCAGGAGGCATCCCAGAGCCCTCATGGCCAAAGGGAAAGCTAGAGCCCTCCACAGGGTTCCAAGTATCCTTCAGCTAGCCCGTCCACGCATTGAGGAGTGCAGGGGCTGTGCACTGACTCTGGGGCAGGTGGGGGCAGGAGCTCCAGTGTGCTTTTCCTCCTCCCCGTGCCCCATAGAGGAACGCTGCGCACAGGATCCCCCATTCTGGGCGACTGCGCAGCATTAGGCTCTCGAGTGCCTCCGGATCACCGCTTTGAAAGCAGAGTGAAAGGGAACCTTCCCCTTTTGCTCCAGCTAGCTAGCTGGCCCAAGCATTCAAGCGACCTCCGGAACACAGCTCTCGCAGGCCTTCGGTGCCATGCCAGGGGCACGCAGTGCAGAGCGTGAAGCTGCAAGGAAAACACTCTTTTCCTGGTGTCCGTTCCGGGTACCCTTTTACTTACCCGCCCTTTCTCTAGGCCACGCAGAGACTAGCCATGACATGCTGTCTCGAAGAGGTAGAGCTTCCCCTGAACTCTCCTACGCTTAGAGACGGCGCGAGGACACGTAACCTTCCTGGAGCCTGAAGTCCCGTAGACTCCTCACACACTGCACAACTCCCTGCTGGGAGATGAAACCGGGGAAGTGCCAGAGTGCTCCTTCGGTCTCTTTTCGCTCGCCTGCAACTAAACGCACTAGGGCAGTTTTGAAGTTTCGGATTCGGAAGCTCTGCGAACAGTGGCAATTCTCAGCAACAAAGGGCAGCCCCAGCCTCAAAGCTGCCGGAAAGCAGAGGGCTGCTGTCAGTCTTCAGTGCTGGAGTGCCCCCCGTGGTTAGGAAAAGGGCGCTCTCCTGAGAGCAACACGGTGCTTGCCTGTCCTTGCAGGAGGCATCGCCAAGGCGCCAGTGCTAAAGGGAACACGACTGTGCCGGGCAGGCTCATAGTGAGGCCCAGGGACTGCATGCACAAGCTTGGGCGTGCAGCCTTTCCCGTGAAAACGTAGTCCACGCAGGGCCTTCACGCTAGTGAGCTTTCCAGGTCTCCTAGGCCTCCTGCCTCCTAGGCCCCTCCCGTGGAGGAAGACTGCATCGCGAACGTCTCTTCCAAGGGCGACTTCACAACGTCCAGGGACCTTGGGCCTCCGGATGACAGCTCGTAAGGCGGAGAGAAAGGCGACACACTGCTTCCTTCGTGGCAGAGCTAGACGTCCGAGCTTGCTAACGGCCGCCCGAACACAGGTCCGGCAGGTCTTTGAGGTGTACGGCCAGTGGTTGCCAGCGCTGAACCTGGGCGGCAATGAAGCAACCCTCTCGGTGGGCTTTCGAATGGGAGCCCTTGCTTGCTGTCTCCCTACGCCAAGCAGACAGTTGCCTTTCGAAGCAGCCTGGCCAAGGCACACTGCTCCCCTGAAGCACCCACTAGCTTTTGGCAAGGCGTACGGACGGCGAGGCCTAGCCCAAGGCACTAAGTACGTCACGCTAGTCTCCCCGTCCCGTGCAGAATTGCCCTGGTACGGCGTCTTAACAGGGACGGGCAGGGTGCCGCTTGAGACTCTTGGCCTCTGTCAGAAACTACCTGGACTCTGCAGGGCGCCCCTCTGATGCCGGTGACCTAGTGAGCAAAGAAAGCCCTCTTTCCCCCGCTGGAGAGCAGGCTACGTGCAGCGTCCAAGTTTCCTGCGGGAGAGTGTGGCTGCCTGTGTGGGCTTCACTTCTGGAAGGCCTGTGTGGAGCGACGAGAGAGGGTTCCTAGAGAAAGGGAACGTGTCCTGTGCCCTGCAGGAGGCATCCCAGAGCCCTCATGGCCAAAGGGAAAGCTAGAGCCCTCCACAGGGTTCCAAGTATCCTTCAGCTAGCCCGTCCACGCATTGAGGAGTGCAGGGGCTGTGCACTGACTCTGGGGCAGGTGGGGGCAGGAGCTCCAGTGTGCTTTTCCTCCTCCCCGTGCCCCATAGAGGAACGCTGCGCACAGGATCCCCCATTCTGGGCGACTGCGCAGCATTAGGCTCTCGAGTGCCTCCGGATCACCGCTTTGAAAGCAGAGTGAAAGGGAACCTTCCCCTTTTGCTCCAGCTAGCTAGCTGGCCCAAGCATTCAAGCGACCTCCGGAACACAGCTCTCGCAGGCCTTCGGTGCCATGCCAGGGGCACGCAGTGCAGAGCGTGAAGCTGCAAGGAAAACACTCTTTTCCTGGTGTCCGTTCCGGGTACCCTTTTACTTACCCGCCCTTTCTCTAGGCCACGCAGAGACTAGCCATGACATGCTGTCTCGAAGAGGTAGAGCTTCCCCTGAACTCTCCTACGCTTAGAGACGGCGCGAGGACACGTAACCTTCCTGGAGCCTGAAGTCCCGTAGACTCCTCACACACTGCACAACTCCCTGCTGGGAGATGAAACCGGGGAAGGGCCAGAGTGCTCCTTCGGTCTCTTTTCGCTCGCCTGCAACTAAACGCACTAGGGCAGTTTTGAAGTTTCGGATTCGGAAGCTCTGCGAACAGTGGCAATTCTCAGCAACAAAGGGCAGCCCCAGCCTCAAAGCTGCCGGAAAGCAGAGGGCTGCTGTCAGTCTTCAGTGCTGGAGTGCCCCCCGTGGTTAGGAAAAGGGCGCTCTCCTGAGAGCAACACGGTGCTTGCCTGTCCTTGCAGGAGGCATCGCCAAGGCGCCAGTGCTAAAGGGAACACGACTGTGCCGGGCAGGCTCATAGTGAGGCCCAGGGACTGCATGCACAAGCTTGGGCGTGCAGCCTTTCCCGTGAAAACGTAGTCCACGCAGGGCCTTCACGCTAGTGAGCTTTCCAGGTCTCCTAGGCCTCCTGCCTCCTAGGCCCCTCCCGTGGAGGAAGACTGCATCGCGAACGTCTCTTCCAAGGGCGACTTCACAACGTCCAGGGACCTTGGGCCTCCGGATGACAGCTCGTAAGGCGGAGAGAAAGGCGACACACTGCTTCCTTCGTGGCAGAGCTAGACGTCCGAGCTTGCTAACGGCCGCCCGAACACAGGTCCGGCAGGTCTTTGAGGTGTACGGCCAGTGGTTGCCAGCGCTGAACCTGGGCGGCAATGAAGCAACCCTCTCGGTGGGCTTTCGAATGGGAGCCCTTGCTTGCTGTCTCCCTACGCCAAGCAGACAGTTGCCTTTCGAAGCAGCCTGGCCAAGGCACACTGCTCCCCTGAAGCACCCACTAGCTTTTGGCAAGGCGTACGGACGGCGAGGCCTAGCCCAAGGCACTAAGTACGTCACGCTAGTCTCCCCGTCCCGTGCAGAATTGCCCTGGTACGGCGTCTTAACAGGGACGGGCAGGGTGCCGCTTGAGACTCTTGGCCTCTGTCAGAAACTACCTGGACTCTGCAGGGCGCCCCTCTGATGCCGGTGACCTAGTGAGCAAAGAAAGCCCTCTTTCCCCCGCTGGAGAGCAGGCTACGTGCAGCGTCCAAGTTTCCTGCGGGAGAGTGTGGCTGCCTGTGTGGGCTTCACTTCTGGAAGGCCTGTGTGGAGCGACGAGAGAGGGTTCCTAGAGAAAGGGAACGTGTCCTGTGCCCTGCAGGAGGCATCCCAGAGCCCTCATGGCCAAAGGGAAAGCTAGAGCCCTCCACAGGGTTCCAAGTATCCTTCAGCTAGCCCGTCCACGCATTGAGGAGTGCAGGGGCTGTGCACTGACTCTGGGGCAGGTGGGGGCAGGAGCTCCAGTGTGCTTTTCCTCCTCCCCGTGCCCCATAGAGGAACGCTGCGCACAGGATCCCCCATTCTGGGCGACTGCGCAGCATTAGGCTCTCGAGTGCCTCCGGATCACCGCTTTGAAAGCAGAGTGAAAGGGAACCTTCCCCTTTTGCTCCAGCTAGCTAGCTGGCCCAAGCATTCAAGCGACCTCCGGAACACAGCTCTCGCAGGCCTTCGGTGCCATGCCAGGGGCACGCAGTGCAGAGCGTGAAGCTGCAAGGAAAACACTCTTTTCCTGGTGTCCGTTCCGGGTACCCTTTTACTTACCCGCCCTTTCTCTAGGCCACGCAGAGACTAGCCATGACATGCTGTCTCGAAGAGGTAGAGCTTCCCCTGAACTCTCCTACGCTTAGAGACGGCGCGAGGACACGTAACCTTCCTGGAGCCTGAAGTCCCGTAGACTCCTCACACACTGCACAACTCCCTGCTGGGAGATGAAACCGGGGAAGGGCCAGAGTGCTCCTTCGGTCTCTTTTCGCTCGCCTGCAACTAAACGCACTAGGGCAGTTTTGAAGTTTCGGATTCGGAAGCTCTGCGAACAGTGGCAATTCTCAGCAACAAAGGGCAGCCCCAGCCTCAAAGCTGCCGGAAAGCAGAGGGCTGCTGTCAGTCTTCAGTGCTGGAGTGCCCCCCGTGGTTAGGAAAAGGGCGCTCTCCTGAGAGCAACACGGTGCTTGCCTGTCCTTGCAGGAGGCATCGCCAAGGCGCCAGTGCTAAAGGGAACACGACTGTGCCGGGCAGGCTCATAGTGAGGCCCAGGGACTGCATGCACAAGCTTGGGCGTGCAGCCTTTCCCGTGAAAACGTAGTCCACGCAGGGCCTTCACGCTAGTGAGCTTTCCAGGTCTCCTAGGCCTCCTGCCTCCTAGGCCCCTCCCGTGGAGGAAGACTGCATCGCGAACGTCTCTTCCAAGGGCGACTTCACAACGTCCAGGGACCTTGGGCCTCCGGATGACAGCTCGTAAGGCGGAGAGAAAGGCGACACACTGCTTCCTTCGTGGCAGAGCTAGACGTCCGAGCTTGCTAACGGCCGCCCGAACACAGGTCCGGCAGGTCTTTGAGGTGTACGGCCAGTGGTTGCCAGCGCTGAAGCTGGGCGGCAATGAAGCAACCCTCTCGGTGGGCTTTCGAATGGGAGCCCTTGCTTGCTGTCTCCCTACGCCAAGCAGACAGTTGCCTTTCGAAGCAGCCTGGCCAAGGCACACTGCTCCCCTGAAGCACCCACTAGCTTTTGGCAAGGCGTACGGACGGCGAGGCCTAGCCCAAGGCACTAAGTACGTCACGCTAGTCTCCCCGTCCCGTGCAGAATTGCCCTGGTACGGCGTCTTAACAGGGACGGGCAGGGTGCCGCTTGAGACTCTTGGCCTCTGTCAGAAACTACCTGGACTCTGCAGGGCGCCCCTCTGATGCCGGTGACCTAGTGAGCAAAGAAAGCCCTCTTTCCCCCGCTGGAGAGCAGGCTACGTGCAGCGTCCAAGTTTCCTGCGGGAGAGTGTGGCTGCCTGTGTGGGCTTCACTTCTGGAAGGCCTGTGTGGAGCGACGAGAGAGGCTTCCTAGAGAAAGGGAACGTGTCCTGTGCCCTGCAGGAGGCATCCCAGAGCCCTCATGGCCAAAGGGAAAGCTAGAGCCCTCCACAGGGTTCCAAGTGTCCTTCAGCTAGCCCGTCCACGCATTGAGGAGTGCAGGGGCTGTGCACTGACTCTGGGGCAGGTGGGGGCAGGAGCTCCAGTGTGCTTTTCCTCCTCCCCGTGCCCCATAGAGGAACGCTGCGCACAGGATCCCCCATTCTGGGCGACTGCGCAGCATTAGGCTCTCGAGTGCCTCCGGATCACCGCTTTGAAAGCAGAGTGAAAGGGAACCTTCCCCTTTTGCTCCAGCTAGCTAGCTGGCCCAAGCATTCAAGCGACCTCCGGAACACAGCTCTCGCAGGCCTTCGGTGCCATGCCAGGGGCACGCAGTGCAGAGCGTGAAGCTGCAAGGAAAACACTCTTTTCCTGGTGTCCGTTCCGGGTACCCTTTTACTTACCCGCCCTTTCTCTAGGCCACGCAGAGACTAGCCATGACATGCTGTCTCGAAGAGGTAGAGCTTCCCCTGAACTCTCCTACGCTTAGAGACGGCGCGAGGACACGTAACCTTCCTGGAGCCTGAAGTCCCGTAGACTCCTCACACACTGCACAACTCCCTGCTGGGAGATGAAACCGGGGAAGGGCCAGAGTGCTCCTTCGGTCTCTTTTCGCTCGCCTGCAACTAAACGCACTAGGGCAGTTTTGAAGTTTCGGATTCGGAAGCTCTGCGAACAGTGGCAATTCTCAGCAACAAAGGGCAGCCCCAGCCTCAAAGCTGCCGGAAAGCAGAGGGCTGCTGTCAGTCTTCAGTGCTGGAGTGCCCCCCGTGGTTAGGAAAAGGGCGCTCTCCTGAGAGCAACACGGTGCTTGCCTGTCCTTGCAGGAGGCATCGCCAAGGCGCCAGTGCTAAAGGGAACACGACTGTGCCGGGCAGGCTCATAGTGAGGCCCAGGGACTGCATGCACAAGCTTGGGCGTGCAGCCTTTCCCGTGAAAACGTAGTCCACGCAGGGCCTTCACGCTAGTGAGCTTTCCAGGTCTCCTAGGCCTCCTGCCTCCTAGGCCCCTCCCGTGGAGGAAGACTGCATCGCGAACGTCTCTTCCAAGGGCGACTTCACAACGTCCAGGGACCTTGGGCCTCCGGATGACAGCTCGTAAGGCGGAGAGAAAGGCGACACACTGCTTCCTTCGTGGCAGAGCTAGACGTCCGAGCTTGCTAACGGCCGCCCGAACACAGGTCCGGCAGGTCTTTGAGGTGTACGGCCAGTGGTTGCCAGCGCTGAAGCTGGGCGGCAATGAAGCAACCCTCTCGGTGGGCTTTCGAATGGGAGCCCTTGCTTGCTGTCTCCCTACGCCAAGCAGACAGTTGCCTTTCGAAGCAGCCTGGCCAAGGCACACTGCTCCCCTGAAGCACCCACTAGCTTTTGGCAAGGCGTACGGACGGCGAGGCCTAGCCCAAGGCACTAAGTACGTCACGCTAGTCTCCCCGTCCCGTGCAGAATTGCCCTGGTACGGCGTCTTAACAGGGACGGGCAGGGTGCCGCTTGAGACTCTTGGCCTCTGTCAGAAACTACCTGGACTCTGCAGGGCGCCCCTCTGATGCCGGTGACCTAGTGAGCAAAGAAAGCCCTCTTTCCCCCGCTGGAGAGCAGGCTACGTGCAGCGTCCAAGTTTCCTGCGGGAGAGTGTGGCTGCCTGTGTGGGCTTCACTTCTGGAAGGCCTGTGTGGAGCGACGAGAGAGGCTTCCTAGAGAAAGGGAACGTGTCCTGTGCCCTGCAGGAGGCATCCCAGAGCCCTCATGGC
This sequence comes from Eubalaena glacialis, assembly GCF_028564815.1. Lineage (NCBI taxonomy): Eukaryota > Metazoa > Chordata > Mammalia > Artiodactyla > Balaenidae > Eubalaena > Eubalaena glacialis. Next base: position 3,251 of record NW_026871719.1, on the reverse strand, counting down.
CAAAGGGAAAGCTAGAGCCCTCCACAGGGTTCCAAGTGTCCTTCAGCTAGCCCGTCCACGCATTGAGGAGTGCAGGGGCTGTGCACTGACTCTGGGGCAGGTGGGGGCAGGAGCTCCAGTGTGCTTTTCCTCCTCCCCGTGCCCCATAGAGGAACGCTGCGCACAGGATCCCCCATTCTGGGCGACTGCGCAGCATTAGGCTCTCGAGTGCCTCCGGATCACCGCTTTGAAAGCAGAGTGAAAGGGAACCTTCCCCTTTTGCTCCAGCTAGCTAGCTGGCCCAAGCATTCAAGCGACCTCCGGAACACAGCTCTCGCAGGCCTTCGGTGCCATGCCAGGGGCACGCAGTGCAGAGCGTGAAGCTGCAAGGAAAACACTCTTTTCCTGGTGTCCGTTCCGGGTACCCTTTTACTTACCCGCCCTTTCTCTAGGCCACGCAGAGACTAGCCATGACATGCTGTCTCGAAGAGGTAGAGCTTCCCCTGAACTCTCCTACGCTTAGAGACGGCGCGAGGACACGTAACCTTCCTGGAGCCTGAAGTCCCGTAGACTCCTCACACACTGCACAACTCCCTGCTGGGAGATGAAACCGGGGAAGGGCCAGAGTGCTCCTTCGGTCTCTTTTCGCTCGCCTGCAACTAAACGCACTAGGGCAGTTTTGAAGTTTCGGATTCGGAAGCTCTGCGAACAGTGGCAATTCTCAGCAACAAAGGGCAGCCCCAGCCTCAAAGCTGCCGGAAAGCAGAGGGCTGCTGTCAGTCTTCAGTGCTGGAGTGCCCCCCGTGGTTAGGAAAAGGGCGCTCTCCTGAGAGCAACACGGTGCTTGCCTGTCCTTGCAGGAGGCATCGCCAAGGCGCCAGTGCTAAAGGGAACACGACTGTGCCGGGCAGGCTCATAGTGAGGCCCAGGGACTGCATGCACAAGCTTGGGCGTGCAGCCTTTCCCGTGAAAACGTAGTCCACGCAGGGCCTTCACGCTAGTGAGCTTTCCAGGTCTCCTAGGCCTCCTGCCTCCTAGGCCCCTCCCGTGGAGGAAGACTGCATCGCGAACGTCTCTTCCAAGGGCGACTTCACAACGTCCAGGGACCTTGGGCCTCCGGATGACAGCTCGTAAGGCGGAGAGAAAGGCGACACACTGCTTCCTTCGTGGCAGAGCTAGACGTCCGAGCTTGCTAACGGCCGCCCGAACACAGGTCCGGCAGGTCTTTGAGGTGTACGGCCAGTGGTTGCCAGCGCTGAAGCTGGGCGGCAATGAAGCAACCCTCTCGGTGGGCTTTCGAATGGGAGCCCTTGCTTGCTGTCTCCCTACGCCAAGCAGACAGTTGCCTTTCGAAGCAGCCTGGCCAAGGCACACTGCTCCCCTGAAGCACCCACTAGCTTTTGGCAAGGCGTACGGACGGCGAGGCCTAGCCCAAGGCACTAAGTACGTCACGCTAGTCTCCCCGTCCCGTGCAGAATTGCCCTGGTACGGCGTCTTAACAGGGACGGGCAGGGTGCCGCTTGAGACTCTTGGCCTCTGTCAGAAACTACCTGGACTCTGCAGGGCGCCCCTCTGATGCCGGTGACCTAGTGAGCAAAGAAAGCCCTCTTTCCCCCGCTGGAGAGCAGGCTACGTGCAGCGTCCAAGTTTCCTGCGGGAGAGTGTGGCTGCCTGTGTGGGCTTCACTTCTGGAAGGCCTGTGTGGAGCGACGAGAGAGGCTTCCTAGAGAAAGGGAACGTGTCCTGTGCCCTGCAGGAGGCATCCCAGAGCCCTCATGGCCAAAGGGAAAGCTAGAGCCCTCCACAGGGTTCCAAGTGTCCTTCAGCTAGCCCGTCCACGCATTGAGGAGTGCAGGGGCTGTGCACTGACTCTGGGGCAGGTGGGGGCAGGAGCTCCAGTGTGCTTTTCCTCCTCCCCGTGCCCCATAGAGGAACGCTGCGCACAGGATCCCCCATTCTGGGCGACTGCGCAGCATTAGGCTCTCGAGTGCCTCCGGATCACCGCTTTGAAAGCAGAGTGAAAGGGAACCTTCCCCTTTTGCTCCAGCTAGCTAGCTGGCCCAAGCATTCAAGCGACCTCCGGAACACAGCTCTCGCAGGCCTTCGGTGCCATGCCAGGGGCACGCAGTGCAGAGCGTGAAGCTGCAAGGAAAACACTCTTTTCCTGGTGTCCGTTCCGGGTACCCTTTTACTTACCCGCCCTTTCTCTAGGCCACGCAGAGACTAGCCATGACATGCTGTCTCGAAGAGGTAGAGCTTCCCCTGAACTCTCCTACGCTTAGAGACGGCGCGAGGACACGTAACCTTCCTGGAGCCTGAAGTCCCGTAGACTCCTCACACACTGCACAACTCCCTGCTGGGAGATGAAACCGGGGAAGGGCCAGAGTGCTCCTTCGGTCTCTTTTCGCTCGCCTGCAACTAAACGCACTAGGGCAGTTTTGAAGTTTCGGATTCGGAAGCTCTGCGAACAGTGGCAATTCTCAGCAACAAAGGGCAGCCCCAGCCTCAAAGCTGCCGGAAAGCAGAGGGCTGCTGTCAGTCTTCAGTGCTGGAGTGCCCCCCGTGGTTAGGAAAAGGGCGCTCTCCTGAGAGCAACACGGTGCTTGCCTGTCCTTGCAGGAGGCATCGCCAAGGCGCCAGTGCTAAAGGGAACACGACTGTGCCGGGCAGGCTCATAGTGAGGCCCAGGGACTGCATGCACAAGCTTGGGCGTGCAGCCTTTCCCGTGAAAACGTAGTCCACGCAGGGCCTTCACGCTAGTGAGCTTTCCAGGTCTCCTAGGCCTCCTGCCTCCTAGGCCCCTCCCGTGGAGGAAGACTGCATCGCGAACGTCTCTTCCAAGGGCGACTTCACAACGTCCAGGGACCTTGGGCCTCCGGATGACAGCTCGTAAGGCGGAGAGAAAGGCGACACACTGCTTCCTTCGTGGCAGAGCTAGACGTCCGAGCTTGCTAACGGCCGCCCGAACACAGGTCCGGCAGGTCTTTGAGGTGTACGGCCAGTGGTTGCCAGCGCTGAACCTGGGCGGCAATGAAGCAACCCTCTCGGTGGGCTTTCGAATGGGAGCCCTTGCTTGCTGTCTCCCTACGCCAAGCAGACAGTTGCCTTTCGAAGCAGCCTGGCCAAGGCACACTGCTCCCCTGAAGCACCCACTAGCTTTTGGCAAGGCGTACGGACGGCGAGGCCTAGCCCAAGGCACTAAGTACGTCACGCTAGTCTCCCCGTCCCGTGCAGAATTGCCCTGGTACGGCGTCTTAACAGGGACGGGCAGG
>NW_026871718.1:0-52784 GCF_028564815.1 Eubalaena glacialis | reverse complement strand
TAACCCTAACCCTAACACTAACCCTAACCCTAAACCCTACCCTATGCCGTACCCTCACCCATACCCTATCCCATACCCTAAGACGTACCCTAACCCTAACACTAACCCTAACCCTAACCCTAACCCTAAACTACCCTTGACTGCTTTTGCCTCCATTAGATTTCCTAAGCACTAGTGTTTTAAGGAACAGGTTAAAAAGAAAATCCTAATGTGATTTTTTTATAATGTGTTTATTCTTTATCTTATCCTAGTGACGAAAATCTTCTCCATGGCTGGACCCTAAATAATATTCCTTTACGTGCTAAGTGGTATCTAGAGAGTGGGATAGGTTTAATAAATACCCTAATCCTAACGTGTACCCTAACCCTAACCCACACCCTAACCCTAATGCGTACCCTAACCCTATCCCAAACCCTAACCCTAACACGTACGCTAATCCTAACCCGTACCCTAAACCAATCCCTAACCCTAAAACTAACCCTAACCCTAACCCTAACCCTAACCCATACGCTACGGCGTACCCTCACCCATACCCTAACCCGTATCCTAAGCCGTACCCTAACCCTAAATCTAACCCTAACCTCTACCCTACGCCGTACCCTCACCCGTACCCTAACCCGTACCCAAAGCCTTACCCTAACCCTAACCCTAACCCTCACCCATACCCAACGCCATAACCTAACCCATATCCTAACCCGTATCCTAAGCCGTACCCTAACCCTAACCAATAACCTACGCAGTACCCTCACCAGTACCCTCACCCGTATCCTAAGCCCTACCCTAACCCTAACCCTAACCCTAACCCTAAACTACCCTTTACTGCTTTTGCCTCCATTAGATTTCCTAAACACTAGTGTTTTAAGGAACAGGTTAAAAAGAAAACCTTATGTGATTTTTTTATAATGTGTTTATTCTTTATCTTATCCTAGTGACTAAAATCTTCTCCATGGCTGAACCCCAAATAATAATCCTTTACGTGCTAAGTGGTATCTAGAGAGTGGGATAGGTTTAAAAAATACCCTAATCCTAAAGTGTACCCTAAACCTAACCCATACCCTAACCCTAACGTGTACCCTAACCCTAACCAAAACCCTAACCCGAACAAGTATGCTAATCCTAACCCGTACCCTAAACCAATCCCTAACCCTAAAACTAACCCTAACCCTAACCCTAAACCCTAACCCATAACCTACGCCGTACCTCACCCGTACCCTAACCCGTACCTTAAGCCGTACCCTAACTCTAACCCTAACCCTAACCCTAACCCTTACCCATACCCTGCGCCGTACCCTAACCCATACAATAACCTGTATCCTAAGCCTTAACCTAACCCTAACCAATGACCTACACAGTACACTCACCCGTACCCTAAGCCATACCCTAACCCTAACCCTAACACTAACCTTAACCCTAAACCCTACCCTATGCCGTATCCTCACCCATACCCTATCCCATACCTTAAGCCGTACCCTAACCCTAACACTAACCCTAACCCTAACCCTAACCCTAACCCTAAACTACCCTTCACTGCTTTTGCCTCCATTAGATTTCCTAAGCACTAGTGTTTTAAGGAACAGGTTAAAAAGAAAATCCTAATGTGATTTTTTTATAATGTGTTTATTCTTTATCTTATCCTAGTGACGAAAATCTTCTCCATGGCTGGACCCTAAATAATATTCCTTTACGTGCTAAGTGGTATCTAGAGAGTGGGATAGGTTTAATAAATACCCTAATCCTAACGTGTACCCTAACCTAACCCATACCCTAACCCTAATGCGTACCCTAACCCTAACCCAAACCCTAACCCTAACACGTACGCTAATCCTAACCCGTACCCTAAACCAATCCCTAACCCTAAAACTAACCCTAACCCTAACCCTAACCCTAACCCATACGCTACGCCGTACCCTCACCCATACCCTAACCCGTATCCTAAGCCGTACCCTAATCCTAAACCTAACCCTAACCTCTACCCTACGCCGTACCCTCACCCGTACCCTAACCCGTACCCAAAGCCTTACCCTAACCTTAACCCTAACCCTCACCCATACCCAACGCCGTAACCTAACCGATATCCTAACCCGTATCCTAAGCCGTACCCTAACCCTAACCAATACCCTACGCTGTACCCTCACCCGTACCCTCACCCGTACCCTAACCCGTACCCTAAGCCGTACCCTAACCCTAACCCTAACCCTAAACCATACGCTACGCCGTACCCTCACCCGTACCCTAACCCGTATCCTAAGCCGTACCCTAACCCTAACCCTAACCCTAAACTATACCCTACGCCGTAACCTCACCCGTACCCTAACCCGTACCCTAAGCCGTACCCTAACCCTAACCCTAACCCTAACCCTAAACCTAACCCTAACCCATACCGTACGCCATACCCTAACACGTACCATAACCCTTATCCTAAGCCGTACCCTAACCCTAACCAATACCCTACGCAGTATCCTCACCCAAACCCTCACCCGTACCCTAAGCCGTACCCTAACCCTAACCCTAACCCTAACCCTAACCCTAACCCCTACCCTATGCCATACCCTCACCTGTACCCTATCCCATAACCTAAGCCGTACCATAACCCTAACACTAACCCTAACCCTAACCCATAACCTACGCCGTACCCTCACCCGTACCCTAACCCGTATCCTAAGCCGTACCCTAACCCTAACCAATACCCTACGCAGTACCCTCACCCGTACCCTCACCCGTACCTTAAGCCATACCCTAACTCTAAACCTAACCCTAACCCTAACCCCTACCCTATGCCGTACCCTCACCCGTACCCTATCCCATACGCTAAGCCGTACCCTAACCCTAACCCTAACACTAACCCTAACCCTAACCCTAACCCTTACCCTATGCCGTACCCTCACCCGTAACCTAACCCGTACCCTAAGCCGTACCCTAACCCTAACCCTAACCTATACACTACGCCGTACCCTCACCCGTACCCTAACCCTTACCCTAAGCCGTACCCTAACTCTAACCCTAACCCTAACCCTAACCCTTACCCATACCCTGCGCCGTACCCTAACCCATACAATAACGTGTATCCTAAGCCATAACCTAACCCTAACCAATGACCTACACAGTACCCTCACCCGTACCCTAAGCCATACCCTAAACGTAACCCTAACACTAACCCTAACCCTAAACCCTACCCTATACCGTACCCTCACCTGTACCCTATCCCATAACCTAACCCTAACCATATCCCTAACACTAAACCTAAACCTAACCCATAACCTACGCCGTACCCTCACCCGTACCCTAACACGTACCCTAAGACGTACCGTAACCCTAACCCTAACACTAACCCTAACCCTAACCCACACTCTACGCCGTACCCTAACCCGTACCCTAACACGTATCCTAAGCCGTACCCTAACCCTAAGCAATACCCTACGCAGTACCCTCACCCGTACCCTCACCTGTACCCTAAGCCATACCCTAACCCTAACCCTAACCCTAACCCTAACCCCTAACCTACGCCGTACCCTCACCCGTATCCTATCCCATACCCTAAGCCGTACCCTAACCCTAACACTAACCCTAACCCTAACCCTAACCCTAAACTACCCTTGATTGCTTTTGCCTTTATTAGATTTCCTAAGCACTAGTGTTTTAAGGAACAGGTTAAAAAGAAAATCCTAATGTGATTTTTTTATAATGTGTTTATTCTTTATCTTATCCTAGTGACTAAAATCTTCTCCATGGCTGGATCCCTAATAATATTCCTTTACGTGCTACGTGGTATCTAGAGAGTGGGATAGGTTTAATAAATACCCTAATCCTAACGTGTACCCTAACCCTAACCCATACCCTAACCCTAACGCGTACCCTAACTCTAACCCAAATTCTAACCCTAACACGTACGCTAATCCTAACCCGTACCCTAAACCAATCCCTAACCCTAAAACTAACACTAACCCTAACCCTAACCCTAAACCTTACCCTACGCCGTACCCTCACCCGTACCCTAACCCGTACCCTAAGACGTACCCTAACCCTAACCCTAACCCATACGCTACGCCATACCCTCACCCGTACCCTAACCCGTATCCTAAGCCGTACCCTAACCCTAAACCTAACCCTAACCTCTACCCTACGCCATACCCTCACCCGTACCCTAACCCGTACCCAAAGCCTTACCCTAACCCTAACCCTAACCCTCACCCATACCCAACGCCGTAACCTAACCCATATCCTAACCCGTATCCTAAGCCGTACCCTAACCCTAACCAATAACCTACGCAGTACCCTCACCAGTACCCTCACCCGTATCCTAAGCCCTACCCTAACACTAACCCTTACCCTAACCCTAAACTACCCTTTACTGCTTTTGCCTCCATTAGATTTCCTAAACACTAGTGTTTTAAAGAACAGGTTAAAAAGAAAACCTTATGTGATTTTTTTATAATGTGTTAATTCTTTATCTTATCCTAGTGACTAAAATCTTCTCCATGGCTGAACCCCAAATAATATTCCTTTACGTGCTAAGTGGTATCTAGAGAGTGGGATAGGTTTAATAAATACCCTAATCCTAAAGTGTACCCTAAACCTAACCCATACCCTAACCCTAACGCGTACCCTAACCCTAAGCAAAACCCTAACCCGAACACGTATGCTAATCCTAACCCGTACCCTAAACCAATCCCTAACCCTAACCCTAACCCTAATCCATAACCTACACCGTACCCTCACCCGTACCCTAACCCGTACCCTAAGCCGTACCCTAACCCTAACCCTAACCCTAAACCATACGCTACGCCGTACCCTCACCCGTACCCTAACCCGTATCCTAAGCCGTACCCTAACCCTAACCCTAACCCTAAAGTATACCCTACGCCGTAACCTCAACCGTACCCTAACCCGTACCCTAAGCCGTACCCTAACCCTAACCCTAACCCTAACCCTAACCCTAACCCTAACCCATACCGTACGCCATACCCTAACACGTACCCTAACCCATATCCTAAGCCATACCCTAACCCTAACCAATACCCTACGCAGTATCCTCACCCATACCCTCAACCGTACCCTAAGCCGTACCCTAACCCTTACCCTAACCCTAACCCTAACCCTAACCCCTACCCTATGCCATACCCTCACCTGTACCCTATCCCATAACCTAAGCCGTACCATAACCCTAACACTAACCCTAACCCTAAACCATAACCTATGCCGTACCCTCACCCGTACACTAACCCGTATCCTAAGCCGTACCCTAACCCTAACCCTAACCCTAACCCTAACCCATAACCTACGCCGTACCCTCACCCGTACCCTAACACGTACCCTAAGACGTACCGTAACCCTAACCCTAACACTAACCCTAACCCTAACCCACACTCTACGCCGTACCCTAACCCGTACCCTAACACGTATCCTATGCCGTACCCTAACCCTAAGCAATACCCTACTCAGTACCCTCACCCGTACCCTCACCCGTACCCTAAGCCATACCCTAACCCTAACCCTAACCCTAACCCTAACCCCTAACCTACGCCGTACCCTCACCCGTATCCTATCCCATACCCTAAGCCGTACCCTAACCCTAACACTAACCCTAACCCTAACCCTAACCCTAAACTACCCTTGATTGCTTTTGCCTTTATTAGATTTCCTAAGCACTAGTGTTTTAAGGAACAGGTTAAAAAGAAAATCCTAATGTGATTTTTTTATAATGTGTTTATTCTTTATCTTATCCTAGTGACTAAAATCTTCTCCATGGCTGGATCCCTAATAATATGCCTTTACGTGCTAAGTGGTATCTAGAGAGTGGGATAGGTTTAATAAATACCCTAATCCTAACGTGTACCCTAACCCTAACCCATACCGTAACCCTAACGCGTACCCTAACCCTAACCCAAAATCTAACCCTAACACGTACGCTAATCCTAACCCGTACCCTAAACCAATCCCTAACCCTAAAACTAACACTAACCCTAACCCTAACCCTAAACCTTACCCTACGCCGTACCCTCACCCGTACCCTAACCCGTACCCTAAGACGTACCCTAACCCTAACCCTAACCCATACGCTACGCCATACCCTCACCCGTACCCTAACCCGTATCCTAAGCCGTACCCTAACCCTAAACCTAACCCTAACCTCTACCCTACGCCGTACCCTCACCGGTACCCTAACCCGTACCCAAAGCCTTACCCTAACCCTAACCCTAACCCTCACCCATACCCAACGCCGTAACCTAACCCATATCCTAACCCGTATCCTAAGCCGTACCCTAACCCTAACCAATAACCTATGCAGTACCCTCACCAGTACCCACACCCGTATCCTAAGCCCTACCCTAACCCTAACCCTTACCCTAACCCTAAAATACCCTTTACTGCTTTTGCCTCCATTAGATTTCCTAAACACTAGTGTTTTAAGGAACAGGTTAAAAAGAAAATCTTATGTGATTTTTTTATAATGTGTTTATTCTTTATCTTATCCTAGTGACTAAAATCTTCTCCATGGCTGAACCCCAAATAATAATCCTTTACGTGCTAAGTGGTATCTAGAGAGTGGGATAGGTTTAATAAATACCCTAATCCTAAAGTGTACCCTAAACCTAACCCATACCCTAACCCTAACGTGTACCCTAACCCTAACCAAAACCCTAACCCGAACAAGTATGCTAATCCTAACCCGTACCCTAAACCAATCCCTAACCCTAAAACTAACCCTAACCCTAACCCTAACCCTAACCCATAACCTACGCCGTACCCTCACCCGTACCCTAACCCGTACCCTAAGCCGTACCCTAACCCTAACCCTAACCCTAACCCATACGCAACGCCGTACCCTCACCCGTACCCTAAACCGTATCCTAAGCCGTACCCTAACCCTAACCCTAACCCTAACCCTAACCGCTACCCTACGCTGTACCCTATCCCATACCCTAAGCGGTACCCTAAACCTAACACTAACCCTAAACCTAACCCTAACCCCTACCCTACGCCGTACCCTCACCCGTAACCTATCCCATACCCTAAGCCGTACCCTAACCCTAACACTAACCCTAACCCTGAACCTAACCCCTACCCTACGCCGTACCCTCACCCGTACCCTATCCCATACCCTAAGCCGTACCCTAACCCTAACCCTAACCCTAACATATACACTACGCCATGCCCTCACCCGTACCCTAACCCGTACCCTAAGCCGAACCCTAACCCTAACCCTAACCCTAACCTATACACTACTCCTTACCCTCACCCGTACCCTAAGCCGTACCCTAAGCCGTACCCTAACCCTAACCCTAACCTTAACCCTAACCCATACCCTACGCCGTAACCTAACCCGTACCCTAACCCGTATTCTAAGCCGTACCCTAACCATAACCAATAGCCTACAGAGTACCCTCACCCGTACCCTCACCCGTACCCTAAGCCATACCCTAACCCTAACCCTAACCCTAACCCTAACCCTAACCCCTACCCTACGCCGTACCCTCACCCGTACCCTATCTCATACCCTAAGCCGTACCCTAACCCTAACACTAACCCTAACCCTAACCCTAACCCTAAACTACCCTTGACTGCTTTTGCGTCCATTAGATTTCCTAAGCACTAGTGTTTTAAGGAACAGGTTAAAAAGAAAATCCTAATGTGATTTTTTTATAATGTGTTTATTCTTTATCTTATCCTAGTGACGAAAATCTTCTCCATGGCTGGATCCTAAATAATATTCCTTTACGTGCTAAGTGGTATCTAGAGAGTGGGATAGGTTTAATAAATACCCTAATCCTAACGTGTACCCTAAGCCTAACCCACACCTTAACCCTAATGCGTACTCTAACCCTAACCCAAACCCTAACCCTAACACGTACGCTAATCCTAACCCGTACCCTAAACCAATCCCTAACCCTAAAACTAACCCTAACCCTTACCCTAACCCTAACCCATACGCTACGCCGTACCCTCACCCATACCCTAACCCGTATCATAAGCCGTACCTTAACCCTAAACCTAACCCTAACCTCTACCCTACGCCGTACCCTCACCCGTACCCTAACCCTTACCCAAAGCCTTACCCTAACCATAAGCCTAACCCTCACCCATACCCAATGCCGTAACCTAACCCATATCCTAACCCGTATCCTAAGCCGTACCCTAACCCTAACCAATAACCTACGCAGTACCCTCACCAGTACCCTCACCCGTATCCTAAGTCCTACCCTAACCCTAACCCTAACCCTAATCCTAAACTACCCTTTACTGCTTTTGCCTCCATTAGATTTCCTAAACACTAGTGTTTTAAGGAACAGGTTAAAAAGAAAACCTTATGTGATTTTATTATAATGTGTTTATTCTTTATCTTATCCTAGTGACTAAAATCTTCTCCATGGCTGAACCCCAAATAATAATCCTTTACGTGCTAAGTGGTATCTAGAGAGTGGGATAGGTTTAATAAATACCCTAATCCTAAAGTGTACCCTAAACCTAACCCATACCCTAACCCTAACGCGTACCCTAACCCTAACCAATACCCTAACCCGAACACGTATGCTAATCCTAACCCGTACCCTAAACCAATCCCTAACCATAAAACTAACCCTAACCCTAACCCTAACCCTAACCCCTACCCTATGCCATACCCTCACCTGTACCCTATCCCATAACCTAAGCTGTACCATAACCCTAACACTAAGCCTAACGCTAACCCATAACCTACGCTGTACCCTCACCCGTACCCTAACCCGTATCCTAAGCCGTACCCTAACCCTAACCCTAACCCTAACCCATAACCTACGCCGTACCCTCACCCGTACCCTAACACGTACCCTAAGACGTACCGTAACCCTAACCCTAACAGTAACCCTAACCCTAACCCACACTCTACGCCGTACCCTAACCCGTACCCTAACACGTATCCTAAGCCGTACCCTAACCCTAACCAATACCCTACGCAGTACCCTCACCCGTACCCTCACCCGTACCCTAAGCCATACCCTAACCGCAACCCTAACCCTAACCCTAACCCCTACCCTATGCAGTACCCTCACCCGTACCCTATCCCATACCCTAAGCCGTACCCTAACCCTAACACTAACCCTAACCCTAACCCTAACCCTAAACTACCCTTGATTGCTTTTGCCTCTATTAGATTTCCTAAGCACTAGTGTTTTAAGGAACAGGTTAAAAAGAAAATCCTAATGTGATTTTTTTATAATGTGTTTATTCTTTATCTTATCCTAGTGACTAAAATCTTCTCCATGGCTGGATCCCTAATAATATTCCTTTACGTGCTAAGAGGTATCTAGAGAGTGGGATAGGTTTAATAAATACCCTACTCCTAACGTGTACCCTAACCCTAACCCATACCCTAACCTTAACGCGTACCCTAACCCTAACCCAAAACCTAACCCTAACACGTACGCTAATCCTAACCTGTACCCTAAACCAATCCCTAACCCTAAAACTAACCCTAACCCTAACCCTAACCCTAACCCTAACCCTAAGCCTAACCCTAACCCATACGCTACGCCGTACCCTCACCCGTACCCTAACCCGTATCCTAAGCCGTACCCTAACCCTAACCCTAAACCTAACCCTAACCCTAACCCATACCCTACGCCATACACTAACCCGTACCCTAACCCGTATCCTAAGCCGTATCCTAACCCTAACCAATACCCTACGCAGTACCCTCACCCGTACTCTCACCCGTACCCTAAGCCATACCCTAACCCCAACCCTAACCCTAACTCTAACCCTAACCCCTACCCTACGCCGTACCCTCACCCGTAACCTAACCCGTACTCTAAGCCGTACCCTAACCCTAACCCTAACCTATACACTACGCCGTACCCTCACCCGTACCCTAACCCGTACCCTAAGCCGTACCCTAACTCTAACCCTAACCCTAACCATAACCCTTAACCATACCCTGTGCCGTACACTAACCCATACAATAACCTGTATCCTAAGCCTTAACCTAACCCTAACCAATGCCCTACACATTACCCTCACACGTACCCTAAGCCATACCCTAACCCTAACCCTAACACTAACCCTAACCCTAAACCCTACCCTATGCCGTACCCTCACCCATACCCTATCCCATACCCTAAGACGTACCCTAACCCTAACACTAACCCTAACCCTAACCCTAACCCTAAACTACCCTTGACTGCTTTTGCCTCCATTAGATTTCCTAAGCACTAGTGTTTTAAGGAACAGGTTAAAAAGAAAATCCTAATGTGATTTTTTTATAATGTGTTTATTCTTTATCTTATCCTAGTGACGAAAATCTTCTCCATGGCTGGACCCTAAATAATATTCCTTTACGTGCTAAGTGGTATCTAGAGAGTGGGATAGGTTTAATAAATACCCTAATCCTAACGTGTACCCTAACCCTAACCCACACCCTAACCCTAATGCGTACCCTAACCCTATCCCAAACCCTAACCCTAACACGTACGCTAATCCTAACCCGTACCCTAAACCAATCCCTAACCCTAAAACTAACCCTAACCCTAACCCTAACCCTAACCCATACGCTACGGCGTACCCTCACCCATACCCTAACCCGTATCCTAAGCCGTACCCTAACCCTAAATCTAACCCTAACCTCTACCCTACGCCGTACCCTCACCCGTACCCTAACCCGTACCCAAAGCCTTACCCTAACCCTAACCCTAACCCTCACCCATACCCAACGCCATAACCTAACCCATATCCTAACCCGTATCCTAAGCCGTACCCTAACCCTAACCAATAACCTACGCAGTACCCTCACCAGTACCCTCACCCGTATCCTAAGCCCTACCCTAACCCTAACCCTAACCCTAACCCTAAACTACCCTTTACTGCTTTTGCCTCCATTAGATTTCCTAAACACTAGTGTTTTAAGGAACAGGTTAAAAAGAAAACCTTATGTGATTTTTTTATAATGTGTTTATTCTTTATCTTATCCTAGTGACTAAAATCTTCTCCATGGCTGAACCCCAAATAATAATCCTTTACGTGCTAAGTGGTATCTAGAGAGTGGGATAGGTTTAAAAAATACCCTAATCCTAAAGTGTACCCTAAACCTAACCCATACCCTAACCCTAACGTGTACCCTAACCCTAACCAAAACCCTAACCCGAACAAGTATGCTAATCCTAACCCGTACCCTAAACCAATCCCTAACCCTAAAACTAACCCTAACCCTAACCCTAACCCTAACCCATAACCTACGCCGTACCCTCACCCGTACCCTAACCCGTACCTTAAGCCGTACCCTAACTCTAACCCTAACCCTAACCCTAACCCTTACCCATACCCTGCGCCGTACCCTAACCCATACAATAACCTGTATCCTAAGCCTTAACCTAACCCTAACCAATGACCTACACAGTACACTCACCCGTACCCTAAGCCATACCCTAACCCTAACCCTAACACTAACCTTAACCCTAAACCCTACCCTATGCCGTATCCTCACCCATACCCTATCCCATACCTTAAGCCGTACCCTAACCCTAACACTAACCCTAACCCTAACCCTAACCCTAACCCTAAACTACCCTTCACTGCTTTTGCCTCCATTAGATTTCCTAAGCACTAGTGTTTTAAGGAACAGGTTAAAAAGAAAATCCTAATGTGATTTTTTTATAATGTGTTTATTCTTTATCTTATCCTAGTGACGAAAATCTTCTCCATGGCTGGACCCTAAATAATATTCCTTTACGTGCTAAGTGGTATCTAGAGAGTGGGATAGGTTTAATAAATACCCTAATCCTAACGTGTACCCTAACCTAACCCATACCCTAACCCTAATGCGTACCCTAACCCTAACCCAAACCCTAACCCTAACACGTACGCTAATCCTAACCCGTACCCTAAACCAATCCCTAACCCTAAAACTAACCCTAACCCTAACCCTAACCCTAACCCATACGCTACGCCGTACCCTCACCCATACCCTAACCCGTATCCTAAGCCGTACCCTAATCCTAAACCTAACCCTAACCTCTACCCTACGCCGTACCCTCACCCGTACCCTAACCCGTACCCAAAGCCTTACCCTAACCTTAACCCTAACCCTCACCCATACCCAACGCCGTAACCTAACCGATATCCTAACCCGTATCCTAAGCCGTACCCTAACCCTAACCAATACCCTACGCTGTACCCTCACCCGTACCCTCACCCGTACCCTAACCCGTACCCTAAGCCGTACCCTAACCCTAACCCTAACCCTAAACCATACGCTACGCCGTACCCTCACCCGTACCCTAACCCGTATCCTAAGCCGTACCCTAACCCTAACCCTAACCCTAAACTATACCCTACGCCGTAACCTCACCCGTACCCTAACCCGTACCCTAAGCCGTACCCTAACCCTAACCCTAACCCTAAACCTAACCCTAACCCATACCGTACGCCATACCCTAACACGTACCATAACCCTTATCCTAAGCCGTACCCTAACCCTAACCAATACCCTACGCAGTATCCTCACCCAAACCCTCACCCGTACCCTAAGCCGTACCCTAACCCTAACCCTAACCCTAACCCTAACCCTAACCCCTACCCTATGCCATACCCTCACCTGTACCCTATCCCATAACCTAAGCCGTACCATAACCCTAACACTAACCCTAACCCTAACCCATAACCTACGCCGTACCCTCACCCGTACCCTAACCCGTATCCTAAGCCGTACCCTAACCCTAACCAATACCCTACGCAGTACCCTCACCCGTACCCTCACCCGTACCTTAAGCCATACCCTAACTCTAAACCTAACCCTAACCCTAACCCCTACCCTATGCCGTACCCTCACCCGTACCCTATCCCATACGCTAAGCCGTACCCTAACCCTAACCCTAACACTAACCCTAACCCTAACCCTAACCCTTACCCTATGCCGTACCCTCACCCGTAACCTAACCCGTACCCTAAGCCGTACCCTAACCCTAACCCTAACCTATACACTACGCCGTACCCTCACCCGTACCCTAACCCTTACCCTAAGCCGTACCCTAACTCTAACCCTAACCCTAACCCTAACCCTTACCCATACCCTGCGCCGTACCCTAACCCATACAATAACGTGTATCCTAAGCCATAACCTAACCCTAACCAATGACCTACACAGTACCCTCACCCGTACCCTAAGCCATACCCTAAACGTAACCCTAACACTAACCCTAACCCTAAACCCTACCCTATACCGTACCCTCACCTGTACCCTATCCCATAACCTAACCCTAACCATATCCCTAACACTAAACCTAAACCTAACCCATAACCTACGCCGTGCCCTCACCCGTACCCTAACCCGTATCCTAAGACGTACCGTAACCCTAACCAATACCCTACGCAGTATCCTCACCCATACCCTCACCCGTACCCTAAGCCGTACCCTAACCCTAACCCTAACCCTAACCCTAACCCTAACCCCTACCCTATGCCATACCCTCACCTGTACCCTATCCCATAACCTAAGACGTACCATAACCCTAACACTAACCCTAACCCTAACCCATAACCTATGCCGTACCCTCACCCGTACCCTAACCCGTATCCTAAGCCGTACCGTAACCCTAACCCTAACCCTAACCCTAACCCATAACCTACGCCGTACCCTCACCCGTACCCTAACACGTACCCTAAGATGTACCGTAACCCTAACCCTAACACTAACCCTAACCCTAACCCACACTCTACGCCGTAACCTAACCCGTACCCTAACACGTATCCTAAGCCGTACCCTAACCCTAACCAATACCCTACGCAGTACCCTCAGCCGTACCCTAAGCCATACCCTAACCGTAACCCTAACCCTAACCCTAACCCTAACCCCTACCCTACGCCGTACCCTCACCCGTACCCTATCCCATACCCTAAGCCGTACCCTAACCCTAACACTAACCCTAACCCTAACCCTAACCCTAAACTACCCTTGACTGCTTTTGCCTCCATTAGATTTCCTAAGCACTAGTGTTTTAAGGAACAGGTTAAAAAGAAAATCCTAATGTGATTTTTTTATAATGTGTTTATTCTTTATCTTATCCTAGTGACGAAAATCTTCTCCATGGCTGGATCCTAAATAATATTCCTTTACGTGCTAAGTGGTATCTAGAGAGTGGGATAGGTTTAATAAATACCCTAATCCTAACGTGTACCCTAACCCTAACCCACACCTTAACCCTAATGCGTACTCTAACCCTAACCCAAACCCTAACCCTAACACGTACGCTAATCCTAACCCGTACCCTAAACCAATCCCTAACCCTAAAACTAACCCTAACCCTTACCCTAACCCTAACCCATACGCTACGCCGTACCCTCACCCATACCCTAACCCGTATCATAAGCCGTACCTTAACCCTAAACCTAACCCTAACCTCTACCCTACGCCGTACCCTCACCCGTACCCTAACCCTTACCCAAAGCCTTACCCTAACCCTAACCCAACCCTCACCCATACCCAACGCCGTAACCTAACCCATATCCTAACCCGTATCCTAAGCCGTACCCTAACCCTAACCAATAACCTACGCAGTACCCTCACCAGTACCCTACCCGTATCCTAAGTCCTACCCTAACCCTAACCCTAACCCTAACCCTAAACTACCCTTTACGGCTTTTGCCTCCATTAGATTTCCTAAACACTAGTGTTTTAAGGAACAGGTTAAAAAGAAAACCTTATGTGATTTTTTTATAATGTGTTTATTCTTTATCTTATCCTAGTGACTAAAATCTTCTCCATGGCTGAAACCCAAATAATATTCCTTTACGTGCTAAGTGGTATCTAGAGAGTGGGATAGGTTTAATAAATACCCTAATCCTAAAGTGTACCCTAAACCTAACCCATACCCTAACCCTAACGCGTACCCTAACCCTAACCAAAACCCTAACCCGAACACGTATGCTAATCCTAACCCACACCATAAACCAATCCCTAACCCTAAAACTAACCCTAACCCTAACCCTAACCCTAATCCATAACCTACACCGTACCCTCACCCGTACCCTAACCCGTACCCTAAGCCGTACCCTAACCCTAACCCTAACCCTAAACCATACGCTACGCCGTACCCTCACCCGTACCCTAACCCGTATCCTAAGCCGTACCCTAACCCTAACCCTAACCCTAAACTATACCCTACGCCGTAACCTCACCCGTACCCTAACCCGTACCCTAAGCCGTACCCTAACCCTAACCCTAACCCTAACCCTAACCCTAACCCTAACCCATACCGTACGCCATACCCTAACACGTACCCTAAACCATATCCTAAGCCGTACCCTAACCCTAACCAATACCCTACGCAGTATCCTCACCCATACCCTCACCCGTACCCTAAGCCGTACCCTAACCCTTACCCTAACCCTAACCCTAACCCTAACCCCTACCCTATGCCATACCCTCACCTGTACCCTATCCCATAACCTAAGCCGTACCATAACCCTAACACTAACCCTAACCCTAAACCATAACCTATGCCGTACCCTCACCCGTACACTAACCCGTATCCTAAGCCGTACCCTAACCCTAACCCTAACCCTAACCCTAACCCATAACCTACGCCGTACCCTCACCCGTACCCTAACACGTACCCTAAGACGTACCGTAACCCTAACCCTAACACTAACCCTAACCCTAACCCACACTCTACGCCGTACCCTAACCCGTACCCTAACACGTATCCTAAGCCGTACCCTAACCCTAAGCAATACCCTACGCAGTACCCTCACCCGTACCCTCACCCGTACCCTAAGCCATACCCTAACCCTAACCCTAACCCTAACCCTAACCCCTAACCTACGCCGTACCCTCACCCGTATCCTATCCCATACCCTAAGCCGTACCCTAACCCTAACACTAACCCTAACCCTAACCCTAACCCTAAACTACCCTTGATTGCTTTTGCCTTTATTAGATTTCCTAAGCACTAGTGTTTTAAGGAACAGGTTAAAAAGAAAATCCTAATGTGATTTTTTTATAATGTGTTTACTCTTTATCTTATCCTAGTGACTAAAATCTTCTCCATGGCTGGATCCCTAATAATATTCCTTTACGTGCTACGTGGTATCTAGAGAGTGGGATAGGTTTAATAAATACCCTAATCCTAACGTGTACCCTAACCCTAACCCATACCCTAACCCTAACGCGTACCCTAACCCTAACCCAAAATCTAACCCTAACACGTACGCTAATCCTAACCCGTACCCTAAACCAATCCCTAACCCTAAAACTAACACTAACCCTAACCCTAACCCTAAACCTTACCCTACGCCGTACCCTCACCCGTACCCTAACCCGTACCCTAAGACGTACCCTAACCCTAACCCTAACCCATACGCTACGCCATACCCTCACCCGTACCCTAACCCGTATCCTAAGCCGTACCCTAACCCTAAACCTAACCCTAACCTCTACCCTACGCCGTACCCTCACCGGTACCCTAACCCGTACCCAAAGCCTTACCCTAACCCTAACCCTAACCCTCACCCATACCCAACGCCGTAACCTAACCCATATCCTAACCCGTATCCTAAGCCGTACCCTAACCCTAACCAATAAGCTACGCAGTACCCTCACCAGTACCCTCACCCGTATCCTAAGCCCTACCCTAACCCTAACCCTTACCCTAACCCTAAACTACCCTTTACTGCTTTTGCCTCCATTAGATTTCCTAAACACTAGTGTTTTAAGGAACAGGTTAAAAAGAAACCTTATGTGATTTTTTTATAATGTGTTTATTCTTTATCTTATCCTAGTGACTAAAATCTTCTCCATGGCTGAACCCCAAATAATATTCCTTTACGTGCTAAGTGGTATCTAGAGAGTGGGATAGGTTTAATAAATACCCTAATCCTAAAGTGTACCCTAAACCTAACCCATACCCTAACCCTAACGTGTACCCTAACCCTAACCAAAACCCTAACCCGAACAAGTATGCTAATCCTAACCCGTACCCTAAACCAATCCCTAACCCTAAAACTAACCCTAACCCTAACCCTAACCCTAACCCATAACCTACGCCGTACCCTCACCCGTACCCTAACCCGTACCCTAAGCCGTACCCTAACCCTAACCCTAACCCTAACCCATACGCTACGCCGTACCCTCACCCGTACCCTAAACCGTATCCTAAGCCGTACCCTAACCCTAACCCTAACCCTAACCCTAACCGCTACCCTACGCTGTACCCTATCCCATACCCTAAGCGGTACCCTAAACCTAACACTAACCCTAAACCTAACCCTAACCCCTACCCTACGCCGTACCCTCACCCGTAACCTATCCCATACCCTAAGCCGTACCCTAACCCTAACACTAACCCTAACCCTAAACCTAACCCCTACCCTACGCCGTACCCTCACCCGTACCCTATCCCATACCCTAAGCCGTACCCTAACCCTAACCCTAACCCTAACATATACACTACGCCATGCCCTCACCCGTACCCTAACCCGTACCCTAAGCCGAACCCTAACCCTAAACCTAACCCTAACCTATACACTACTCCTTACCCTCACCCGTACCCTAAGCCGTACCCTAAGCCGTACCCTAACCCTAACCCTAACCTTAACCCTAACCCATACCCTACGCCGTAACCTAACCCGTACCCTAACCCGTATTCTAAGCCGTACCCTAACCATAACCAATAGCCTACAGAGTACCCTCACCCGTACCCTCACCCGTACCCTAAGCCATACCCTAACCCTAACCCTAACCCTAACCCTAACCCTAACCCCTACCCTACGCCGTACCCTCACCCGTACCCTATCTCATACCCTAAGCCGTACCCTAACCCTAACACTAACCCTAACCCTAACCCTAACCCTAAACTACCCTTGACTGCTTTTGCGTCCATTAGATTTCCTAAGCACTAGTGTTTTAAGGAACAGGTTAAAAAGAAAATCCTAATGTGATTTTTTTATAATGTGTTTATTCTTTATCTTATCCTAGTGACGAAAATCTTCTCCATGGCTGGATCCTAAATAATATTCCTTTACGTGCTAAGTGGTATCTAGAGAGTGGGATAGGTTTAATAAATACCCTAATCCTAACGTGTACCCTAACCCTAACCCACACCTTAACCCTAATGCGTACTCTAACCCTAACCCAAACCCTAACCCTAACACGTACGCTAATCCTAACCCGTACCCTAAACCAATCCCTAACCCTAAAACTAACCCTAACCCTTACCCTAACCCTAACCCATACGCTACGCCGTACCCTCACCCATACCCTAACCCGTATCATAAGCCGTACCTTAACCCTAAACCTAACCCTAACCTCTACCCTACGCCGTACCCTCACCCGTACCCTAACCCTTACCCAAAGCCTTACCCTAACCCTAACCCTAACCCTCACCCATACCCAACGCCGTAACCTAACCCATATCCTAACCCGTATCCTAAGCCTTACCCTAACCCTAACCAATAACCTACGCAGTACCCTCACCAGTACCCTCACCCGTATCCTAAGTCCTACCCTAACCCTAACCCTAACCCTAATCCTAAACTACCCTTTACTGCTTTTGCCTCCATTAGATTTCCTAAACACTAGTGTTTTAAGGAACAGGTTAAAAAGAAAACCTTATGTGATTTTTTTATAATGTGTTTATTCTTTATCTTATCCTAGTGACTAAAATCTTCTCCATGGCTGAACCCCAAATAATATTCCTTTACGTGCTAAGTGGTATCTAGAGAGTGGGATAGGTTTAATAAATACCCTAATCCTAAAGTGTACCCTAAACCTAACCCATACCCTAACCCTAACGCGTACCCTAACCCTAACCAAAACCCTAACCCGAACACATATGCTAATCCTAACCCGTACCCAAAACCAATCCCTAACCCTAAAACTAACCCTAACCCTAACCCTAACCCTAATCCATAACCTACACCGTACCCTCACCCGTACCCTAACCCGTACCCTAAGCCGTACCCTAACCCTAACCCTAACCCTAAACCATACGCTACGCCGTACCCTCACCCGTACCCTAACCCGTATCCTAAGCCGTACCCTAACCCTAACCCTAACCCTAAACTATACCCTACGCCGTAACCTCACCCGTACCCTAACCCGTACCCTAAGCCGTACCCTAAACCTAACCCTAACCCTAACCTTAACCCTAACCCTAACCCTAACCCATACCGTACGCCATACCCTAACATGTACCCTAACCCATATCCTAAGCCGTACCCTAACCCTAACCAATACCCTATGCAGTATCCTCACCCATACCCTCACCCGTACCCTAAGCCGTACCCTAACCCTTAGCCTAACCCTAACCCTAACCCTAACCCCTACCCTATGCCATACCCTCACCTGTACCCTATCCCATAACCTAAGCCGTACCATAACCCTAACACTAACCCTAACCCTAAACCATAACCTATGCCGTACCCTCACCCGTACAATAACCCGTATCCTAAGCCGTACCCTAACCCTAACCCTAACCCTAACCCTAACCCATAACCTACGCCGTACCCTCACCCGTACCCTAACACGTACCCTAAGACGTACCGTAACCCTAACCCTAACACTAACCCTAACCCTAACCCACACTCTACGCCGTACCCTAACCCGTACCCTAACACGTATCCTAAGCCGTACCCTAACCCTAAGCAATACCCTACGCAGTACCCTCACCCGTACCCTCACCCGTAACCTAAGCCATACCCTAACCCTAACCCTAACCCTAACCCTAACCCCTAACCTACGCCGTACCCTCACCCGTATCCTATCCCATACCCTAAGCCGTACCCTAACCCTAACACTAACCCTAACCCTAACCCTAACCCTAAACTACCCTTGATTGCTTTTGCCTTTATTAGATTTCCTAAGCACTAGTGTTTTAAGGAACAGGTTAAAAAGAAAATCCTAATGTGATTTTTTTATAATGTGTTTATTCTTTATCTTATCCTAGTGACTAAAATCTTCTCCATGGCTGGATCCCTAATAATATTCCTTTACGTGCTAAGTGGTATCTAGAGAGTGGGATAGGTTTAATAAATACCCTAATCCTAACGTGTACCCTAACCCTAACCCATACCGTAACCCTAACGCGTACCCTAACCCTAACCCAAAATCTAACCCTAACACGTACGCTAATCCTAACCCGTACCCTAAACCAATCCCTAACCCTAAAACTAACCCTAACCCTAACCCTAACCCTAAACCTTACCCTACGCCGTACCCTCACCCGTACCCTAACCCGTACCCTAAGACGTACCCTAACCCTAACCCTAACCCATACGCTACGCCATATCCTCACCCGTACCCTAACCCGTATCCTAAGCCGTACCCTAACCCTAAACCTAACCCTAACCTCTACCCTACGCCGTACCCTCACCCGTACCCTAACCCGTACCCAAAGCCTTACCCTAACCCTAACCCTAACCCTCACCCATACCCAACGCCGTAACCTAACCCATATCCTAACCCGTATCCTAAGCCGTACCCTAACCCTAACCAATAACCTATGCAGTACCCTCACCAGTACCCTCACCCGTATCCTAAGCCCTACCCTAACCCTAACCCTTACCCTAACCCTAAAATACCCTTTACTGCTTTTGCCTCCATTAGATTTCCTAAACACTAGTGTTTTAAGGAACAGGTTAAAAAGAAAACCTTATGTGATTTTTTTATAATGTGTTTATTCTTTATCTTATCCTAGTGACTAAAATCTTCTCCATGGCTGAACCCCAAATAATAATCCTTTACGTGCTAAGTGGTATCTAGAGAGTGGGATAGGTTTAATAAATACCCTAATCCTAAAGTGTACCCTAAACCTAACCTATACCCTAACCCTAACGTGTACCCTAACCCTAACCAAAACCCTAACCCGAACAAGTATGCTAATCCTAACCCGTACCCTAAACCAATCCCTAACCCTAAAACTAACCCTAACCCTAACCCTAACCCTAACCCATAACCTACGCCGTACCCTCACCCGTACCCTAACCCGTACCCTAAGCCGTACCCTAACCCTAACCCTAACCCTAACCCATACGCTATGCCGTACCCTCACCCGTACCCTAAACCGTATCCTAAGCCGTACCCTAACCCTAACCCTAACCCTAACCCTAACCGCTACCCTACGCTGTACCCTATCCCATACCCTAAGCGGTACCCTAAACCTAACACTGACCCTAAACCTAACCCTAACCCCTACCCTACGCCGTACCCTCACCCGTAACCTATCCCATACCCTAAGCCGTACCCTAACCCTAACACTAACCCTAACCCTAAACCTAACCCCTACCCTACGCCGTACCCTCACCCGTACCCTATCCCATACCCTAAGCCGTACCCTAACCCTAACCCTAACCCTAACATATACACTACGCCATACCCTCACCCGTACCCTAACCCGTACCCTAAGCCGAACCCTAACCCTAACCCTAACCCTAACCTATACACTACTCCTTACCCTCACCCGTACCCTAAGCCGTACCCTAAGCCGTACACTAACCCTAACCCTAACCTTAACCCTAACCCATACCCTACGCCGTAACCTAACCCGTACCCTAACCGGTATTCTAAGCCATACCCTAACCATAACCAATAGCCTACAGAGTACCCTCACCCGTACCCTCACCCGTACCCTAAGCCATACCCTAACCCTAACCCTAACCCTAACCTATATACTACGCCATACCCTCACCCGTACCCTAACCCGTACCCTAAGCCGTACCCTAACCCTAACCCTAACCCTAAACTATACCCTACGCCGTAACCTCACCCGTACCCTAACCCGTACCCTAAGCCGTACCCTAACCCTAACCCTAACCCTAACCCTAAACCTAACCCTAACCCATACCGTACGCCATACCCTAACACGTACCATAACCCTTATCCTAAGCCGTACCCTAACCCTAACCAATACCCTACGCAGTATCCTCACCCAAACCCTCACCCGTACCCTAAGCCGTACCCTAACCCTAACCCTAACCCTAACCCTAACCCTAACCCCTACCCTATGCCATACCCTCACCTGTACCCTATCCCATAACCTAAGCCGTACCATAACCCTAACACTAACCCTAACCCTAACCCATAACCTACGCCGTACCCTCACCCGTACCCTAACCCGTATCCTAAGCCGTACCCTAAACCTAACCCTAACACTAACCCTATACCCTAACCCATAACCTACGCCGTACCCTCACCCGTACCCTAACACGTACCCTAAGACGTACCGTTACCCTAAACCTAACACTAACCCTAACCCTAACCCACACTCTACGCCGTACCCTAACCCGTACCCTAACACGTATCCTAAGCCATACCTTAACCCTAACCAATACCCTACGCAGTACCCTCACCCGTACCCTCACCCGTACCTTAAGCCATACCCTAACTCTAACCCTAACCCTAACCCTAACCCCTACCCTATGCCGTACCCTCACCCGTACCCTATCAAATACGCTAAGCCGTACCCTAACCCTAACACTAACACTAACCCTAACCCTAACCCTAACCCTTACCCTAAGCCGTACCCTCACCCGTAACCTAACCCGTACCCTAAGCCGTACCCTAACTCTAACCCTAACCCTAACCCTAACCCTTACCCATACCCTGCGCCGTACCCTAACCCATACAATAACGTGTATCCTAAGCCATAACCTAACCCTAACCAATGACCTACACAGTACCCTCACCCGTACACTAAGCCATACCCTAACCGTAACCCTAACACTAACCCTAACCCTAAACCCTAAACCCTACCCTATACCGTACCCTCACCTGTACCCTATCCCATAACCTAACCCTAACCATATCCCTAACACTAAACCTAACCCTAACCCATAACCTACGCCGTGCCCTCACCCGTACCCTAACCTGTATCCTAAGACGTACCGTAACCCTAACCAATACCCTACGCAGTATCCTCACCCATACCCTCACCCGTACCCTAAGCCGTACCCTAACCCTAACCCTAACCCTAACCCTAACCCTAACGCCTACCCTATGCCATACCCTCACCTGTACCCTATCCCATAACCTAAGACGTACCATAACCCTAACACTAACCCTAACCCTAACCCATAACCTACGCCGTACCCTCACCCGTACCCTAACCCGTATCCTAAGCCGTACCGTAACCCTAACCCTAACCCTAACCCTAACCCATAACCTACGCCGTACCCTCACCCGTACCCTAACACGTACCCTAAGATGTACCGTAACCCTAACCCTAACACTAACCCTAACCCTAACCCAC
Organism: Eubalaena glacialis; assembly: GCF_028564815.1. Classification (NCBI taxonomy): domain Eukaryota; kingdom Metazoa; phylum Chordata; class Mammalia; order Artiodactyla; family Balaenidae; genus Eubalaena; species Eubalaena glacialis. Next base: position 29,577 of record NW_026871718.1, on the reverse strand, counting down.
ACTCTACGCCGTACCCTAACCCGTACCCTAACACGTATCCTAAGCCGTACCCTAACCCTAACCAATACCCTACGCAGTACCCTCAGCCGTACCCTAAGCCATACCCTAACCGTAACCCTAACCCTAACCCTAACCCCTACCCTACGCCGTACCCTCACCCATACCCTATCCCATACCCTAAGCCGTACCCTAACCCTAACACTAACACTAACCCTAACCCTAAACTCTACCCTATGCCGTACCCTCACCCATACCCTATCCCATACCCTAAGCCGTACCCTAACCCTAACACTAACCCTAACCCTAACCCTAACCCTAAACTACCCTTGACTGCTTTTGCCTCCATTAGATTTCCTAAGCACTAGTGTTTTAAGGAACAGGTTAAAAAGAAAATCCTAATGTGATTTTTTTATAATGTGTTTATTCTTTATCTTATCCTAGTGACGAAAATCTTCTCCATGGCTGGACTCTAAATAATATTCCTTTACGTGCTAAGTGGTATCTAGAGAGTGGGATAGGTTTAATAAATACCCTAATCCTAACGTGTACCCTAACCCTAATCCATACCCTAACCCTAACACGTACGCTAATCCTAACCCGTACCCTAAACCAATCCCTAACCCTAAAACTAACCCTAACCCTAACCCTAACCCTAACCCATACGCTACGCCGTACCCTCACCCATACCCTAACCCGTATCCTAAGCCGTACCCTAACCCTAAACCTAACCCTAACCTCTACCCTACGCCGTACCCTCACCCGTACCCTAACCCGTACCCAAAGCCTTACCCTAACCCTAACCCTAACCCTCACCCATACCCAACGCCATAACCTAACCCATATCCTAACCCGTATCCTAAGCCGTACCCTAACCCTAACCAATAACCTACGCAGTACCCTCACCAGTACCCTCACCCGTATCCTAAGCCCTACCCTAACCCTAACCCTAACCCTAACCCTAAACTACCCTTTACTGCTTTTGCCTCCATTAGATTTCCTAAACACTAGTGTTTTAAGGAAAAGGTTAAAAAGAAAACCTTATGTGATTTTTACATAATGTGTTTATTCTTTATCTTATCCTAGTAACTAAAATCTTCTCCATGGCTGAACCCCAAATAATAATCCTTTACGTGCTAAGTGGTATCTAGAGAGTGGGATAGGTTTAATAAATACTCTAATCCTAAAGTGTACCCTAAACCTAACCCATACCCTAACCCTAACGCGTACCCTAACCCTAACCAAAACCCTAACCCGAACACGTATGCTAATCCTAACCCGTACCCTAAACCAATCCCTAACCATAAAACTAACCCTAACCCTAACCCTAACCCTAACCCATAACCTACACCGTACCCTCACCCGTACCCTAACCCGTACCCTAAGCCGTACCCTAACCCTAACACTAACCCTAAACCATACGCTACGCCGTACCCTCACCCGTACCCTAACCCGTATCCTAAGCCGTACCCTAACCCTAACCCTAACCCTAAACTATACCCTACGCCGTAAACTCACCCGTACCCTAACCCGTACCCTACGCCGTACCCTAACCCTAACCCTAACCCTAACCCTAACCCTAACCCAAAGCGTACGCCATACCCTAACACGTACCCTAACCCGTATCCTAAGCCGTACCCTAACCCTAACCATTACCCTACGCAGTATCCTCACCCATACCCTCACCCGTACCCTAAGCCGTACCCTAACCCTAACCCTAACCCTAACCCTAACCCTAACCCCTACCCTATGCCATACCCTCACCTGTACCCTATCCCATAACCTAAGCCGTACCATAACCCTAACACTAACCCTAACCCTAACCCATAACCTACGCCGTACCCTCACCCGTACCCTAACCCGTATCCTAAGCCGTACCCTAACCCTAACCCTAACCCTAACCCTAACCCATAACCTACGCCGTACCCTCACCCGTACCCTAACACGTACCCTAAGACGTACCGTAACCCTAACCCTAACACTAACCCTAACCCTAACCCACACTCTACGCCGTACCCTAACCCGTACCCTAACACGTATCCTAAGCCGTACACTAACCCTAACCAATACCCTACGCAGTACCCTCACCCGTACCCTCACCCGTACCCTAAGCCATACCCTAACCCTAACCCTAACCCTAACCCTAACCCCTACCCTACGCCGTACCCTCACCCGTACCCTATCCCATACCCTAAGCCGTACCCTAACCCTAACACTAACCCTAACCCTAACCCTAACCCTAAACTACCCTTGATTGCTTTTGCCTCTATTAGATTTCCTAAGCACTAGTGTTTTAAGGAACAGGTTAAAAAGAAAATCCTAATGTGATTTTTTTATAATGTGTTTATTCTTTATCTTATCCTAGTGACTAAAATCTTCTCCATGGCTGGATCCCTAATAATATTCCTTTACGTTCTAAGTGGTATCTAGAGAGTGGGATAGGTTTAATAAATACCCTAATCCTAACGTGTACCCTAACCCTAACCCATACCCTAACCCTAACGCGTACCCTAACCCTAACCCAAAACCTAACCCTAACACGTACGCTAATCCTAACCCGTACCCTAAACCAATCCCTAACCCTAAAACTAACCCTAACCCTTACCCTACGCCGTACCCGCACCCATACCCTAACCCGTACCCTAAGACGTACCCTAACCCTAACCCTAACCCATACGCTACGCCGTACCCTCACCCGTACCCTAACCCGTATCCTAAGCCGTACCCTAACCCTAACCCTAACCCTAACCCTAACCCTAACCCATACCCTACGCCATACCCTAACCCGTACACTAATCCGTATCCTAAGCCGTATCCTAACCCTAACCAATACCCTACGCAGTACCCTCACCCGTAACCTCACCCGTACCCTAAGCCGTACCCTAACCCCTACCCTAACCTTAACTCTAACCCTTACCCCTACCCTACGCCGTACCCTCACCCGTACCCTATCCCATACGCTAAGCCGTACCCTAACCTTAACAATAACACTAACCCTAACCCTAACCCTAACCCTAACCCATACCCTACGCCGTACCCTCACCCGTAACCTAACCCGTACCCTAAGCCGTACCCTAACCCTAACCCTAACCTATACACTACGCCGTACCCTCACCCGTACCCTAACCCGTACCCTAAGCCGTACCCTAACTCTAACCCTAACCCTAACCCTTACCCATACCCTGCGCCGTACACTAACCCATACAATAACCTGTATCCTAAGCCTTAACCTAACCCTAACCAATGACCTACACAGTAACCTCACCCGTACCCTAAGCCATACCCTAACCCTAACCCTAACACTAACCCTAACCCTAAACCCTACCCTATGCCGTACCCTCACCCATACCCTATCCCATACCCTAAGCCGTACCCTAACCCTAACACTAACCCTAACCCTAACCCTAACCCTAAACTACCCTTGACTGCTTTTGCCTCCATTAGATTTCCTAAGCACTAGTGTTTTAAGGAACAGGTTAAAAAGAAAATCCTAATGTGATTTTTTTATAATGTGTTTATTCTTTATCTTATCCTAGTGACGAAAATCTTCTCCATGGCTGGACTCTAAATAATATTCCTTTACGTGCTAAGTGGTATCTAGAGAGTGGGATAGGTTTAATAAATACCCTAATCCTAACGTGTACCCTAACCCTAACCCTAACCCTAACCCTAACCTCTACCCTACGCCGTACCCTCACCCGTACCCTAACCCGTACCCAAAGCCTTACCCTAACCCTAACCCTAACCCTCACCCATACCCAACGCCGTAACCTAACCCATATCCTAACCCGTATCCTAAGCCCTACCCTAACCCTAACCCTTACCCTAACCCTAAAATACCCTTTACTGCTTTTGCCTCCATTAGATTTCCTAAACACTAGTGTTTTAAGGAACAGGTTAAAAAGAAAACCTTATGTGATTTTTTTATAATGTGTTTATTCTTTATCTTATCCTAGTGACTAAAATCTTCTCCATGGCTGAACCCCAAATAATAATCCTTTACGTGCTAAGTGGTATCTAGAGAGTGGGATAGGTTTAATAAATACCCTAATCCTAAAGTGTACCCTAAACCTAACCCATACCCTAACCCTAACGTGTACCCTAACCCTAACCAAAACCCTAACCCGAACAAGTATGCTAATCCTAACCCGTACCCTAAACCAATCCCTAACCCTAAAACTAACCCTAACCCTAACCCTAACCCTAACCCATAACCTACGCCGTACCCTCACCCGTACCCTAACCCGTACCCTAAGCCGTACCCTAACCCTAACCCTAACCCTAACCCATACGCTATGCCGTACCCTCACCCGTACCCTAAACCGTATCCTAAGCCGTACCCTAACCCTAACCCTAACCCTAACCCTAACCGCTACCCTACGCTGTACCCTATCCCATACCCTAAGCGGTACCCTAAACCTAACACTGACCCTAAACCTAACCCTAACCCCTACCCTACGCCGTACCCTCACCCGTAACCTATCCCATACCCTAAGCCGTACCCTAACCCTAACACTAACCCTAACCCTAAACCTAACCCCTACCCTACGCCGTACCCTCACCCGTACCCTATCCCATACCCTAAGCCGTACCCTAACCCTAACCCTAACCCTAACATATACACTACGCCATACCCTCACCCGTACCCTAACCCGTACCCTAAGCCGAACCCTAACCCTAACCCTAACCCTAACCTATACACTACTCCTTACCCTCACCCGTACCCTAAGCCGTACCCTAAGCCGTACACTAACCCTAACCCTAACCTTAACCCTAACCCATACCCTACGCCGTAACCTAACCCGTACCCTAACCGGTATTCTAAGCCATACCCTAACCATAACCAATAGCCTACAGAGTACCCTCACCCGTACCCTCACCCGTACCCTAAGCCATACCCTAACCCTAACCCTAACCCTAACCTATATACTACGCCATACCCTCACCCGTACCCTAACCCGTACCCTAAGCCGTACCCTAACCCTAACCCTAACCCTAAACCATACGCTACGCCGTACCCTCACCCGTACCCTAACCCGTATCCTAAGCCGTACCCTAACCCTAACCCTAACCCTAAACTATACCCTACGCCGTAACCTCACCCGTACCCTAACCCGTACCCTAAGCCGTACCCTAACCCTAACCCTAACCCTAACCCTAAACCTAACCCTAACCCATACCGTACGCCATACCCTAACACGTACCATAACCCTTATCCTAAGCCGTACCCTAACCCTAACCAATACCCTACGCAGTATCCTCACCCAAACCCTCACCCGTACCCTAAGCCGTACCCTAACCCTAACCCTAACCCTAACCCTAACCCTAACCCCTACCCTATGCCATACCCTCACCTGTACCCTATCCCATAACCTAAGCCGTACCATAACCCTAACACTAACCCTAACCCTAACCCATAACCTACGCCGTACCCTCACCCGTACCCTAACCCGTATCCTAAGCCGTACCCTAAACCTAACCCTAACACTAACCCTAACCCTAACCCATAACCTACGCCGTACCCTCACCCGTACCCTAACACGTACCCTAAGACGTACCGTTACCCTAACCCTAACACTAACCCTAACCCTAACCCACACTCTACGCCGTACCCTAACCCGTACCCTAACACGTATCCTAAGCCATACCTTAACCCTAACCAATACCCTACGCAGTACCCTCACCCGTACCCTCACCCGTACCTTAAGCCATACCCTAACTCTAACCCTAACCCTAACCCTAACCCCTACCCTATGCCGTACCCTCACCCGTACCCTATCAAATACGCTAAGCCGTACCCTAACCCTAACACTAACACTAACCCTAACCCTAACCCTAACCCTTACCCTAAGCCGTACCCTCACCCGTAACCTAACCCGTACCCTAAGCCGTACCCTAACTCTAACCCTAACCCTAACCCTAACCCTTACCCATACCCTGCGCCGTACCCTAACCCATACAATAACGTGTATCCTAAGCCATAACCTAACCCTAACCAATGACCTACACAGTACCCTCACCCGTACCCTAAGCCATACCCTAACCGTAACCCTAACACTAACCCTAACCCTAAACCCTACCCTATACCGTACCCTCACCTGTACCCTATCCCATAACCTAACCCTAACCATATCCCTAACACTAAACCTAACCCTAACCCATAACCTACGCCGTGCCCTCACCCGTACCCTAACCTGTATCCTAAGACGTACCGTAACCCTAACCAATACCCTACGCAGTATCCTCACCCATACCCTCACCCGTACCCTAAGCCGTACCCTAACCCTAACCCTAACCCTAACCCTAACCCTAACCCCTACCCTATGCCATACCCTCACCTGTACCCTATCCCATAACCTAAGACGTACCATAACCCTAACACTAACCCTAACCCTAACCCATAACCTACGCCGTACCCTCACCCGTACCCTAACCCGTATCCTAAGCCGTACCGTAACCCTAACCCTAACCCTAACCCTAACCCATAACCTACGCCGTACCCTCACCCGTACCCTAACACGTACCCTAAGATGTACCGTAACCCTAACCCTAACACTAACCCTAACCCTAACCCACACTCTACGCCGTACCCTAACCCGTACCCTAACACGTATCCTAAGCCGTACCCTAACCCTAACCAATACCCTACGCAGTACCCTCAGCCGTACCCTAAGCCATACCCTAACCGTAACCCTAACCCTAACCCTAACCCCTACCCTACGCCGTACCCTCACCCATACCCTATCCCATACCCTAAGCCGTACCCTAACCCTAACACTAACACTAACCCTAACCCTAAACTGTACCCTATGCCGTACCCTCACCCATACCCTATCCCATACCCTAAGCCGTACCCTAACCCTAACACTAACCCTAACCCTAACCCTAACCCTAAACTACCCTTGACTGCTTTTGCCTCCATTAGATTTCCTAAGCACTAGTGTTTTAAGGAACAGGTTAAAAAGAAAATCCTAATGTGATTTTTTTATAATGTGTTTATTCTTTATCTTATCCTAGTGACGAAAATCTTCTCCATGGCTGGACTCTAAATAATATTCCTTTACGTGCTAAGTGGTATCTAGAGAGTGGGATAGGTTTAATAAATACCCTAATCCTAACGTGTACCCTAACCCTAATCCATACCCTAACCCTAACACGTACGCTAATCCTAACCCGTACCCTAAACCAATCCCTAACCCTAAAACTAACCCTAACCCTAACCCTAACCCTAACCCATACGCTACGCCGTACCCTCACCCATACCCTAACCCGTATCCTAAGCCGTACCCTAACCCTAAACCTAACCCTAACCTCTACCCTACGCCGTACCCTCACCCGTACCCTAACCCGTACCCAAAGCCTTACCCTAACCCTAACCCTAACCCTCACCCATACCCAACGCCGTAACCTAACCCATATCCTAACCCGTATCCTAAGCCGTACCCTAACCCTAACCAATAACCTACGCAGTACCCTCACCAGTACCCTCACCCGTATCCTAAGCCCTACCCTAACCCTAACCCTAACCCTAACCCTAAACTACCCTTTACTGCTTTTGCCTCCATTAGATTTCCTAAACACTAGTGTTTTAAGGAAAAGGTTAAAAAGAAAACCTTATGTGATTTTTATATAATGTGTTTATTCTTTATCTTATCCTAGTAACTAAAATCTTCTCCATGGCTGAACCCCAAATAATAATCCTTTACGTGCTAAGTGGTATCTAGAGAGTGGGATAGGTTTAATAAATACCCTAATCCTAAAGTGTACCCTAAACCTAACCCATACCCTAACCCTAACGCGTACCCTAACCCTAACCAAAACCCTAACCCGAACACGTATGCTAATCCTAACCCGTACCCTAAACCAATCCCTAACCATAAAACTAACCCTAACCCTAACCCTAACCCTAACCCATAACCTACACCGTACCCTCACCCGTACCCTAACCCGTACCCTAAGCCGTACCCTAACCCTAACACTAACCCTAAACCATACGCTACGCCGTACCCTCACCCGTACCCTAACCCGTATCCTAAGCCGTACCCTAACCCTAACCCTAACCCTAAACTATACCCTACGCCGTAAACTCACCCGTACCCTAACCCGTACCCTACGCCGTACCCTAACCCTAACCCTAACCCTAACCCTAACCCTAACCCATACCGTACGCCATACCCTAACACGTACCCTAACCCGTATCCTAAGCCGTACCCTAACCCTAACCAATACCCTACGCAGTATCCTCACCCATACCCTCACCCGTACCCTAAGCCGTACCCTAACCCTAACCCTAACCCTAACCCTAACCCTAACCCCTACCCTATGCCATACCCTCACCTGTACCCTATCCCATAACCTAAGCCGTACCATAACCCTAACACTAACCCTAACCCTAACCCATAACCTACGCCGTACCCTCACCCGTACCCTAACCCGTATCCTAAGCCGTACCCTAACCCTAACCCTAACCCTAACCCTAACCCATAACCTACGCCGTACCCTCACCCGTACCCTAACACGTACCCTAAGACGTACCGTAACCCTAACCCTAACACTAACCCTAACCCTAACCCACACTCTACGCCGTACCCTAACCCGTACCCTAACACGTATCCTAAGCCGTACACTAACCCTAACCAATACCCTACGCAGTACCCTCACCCGTACCCTCACCCGTACCCTAAGCCATACCCTAACCCTAACCCTAACCCTAACCCTAACCCCTACCCTACGCCGTACCCTCACCCGTACCCTATCCCATACCCTAAGCCGTACCCTAACCCTAACACTAACCCTAACCCTAACCCTAACCCTAAACTACCCTTGATTGCTTTTGCCTCTATTAGATTTCCTAAGCACTAGTGTTTTAAGGAACAGGTTAAAAAGAAAATCCTAATGTGATTTTTTTATAATGTGTTTATTCTTTATCTTATCCTAGTGACTAAAATCTTCTCCATGGCTGGATCCCTAATAATATTCCTTTACGTTCTAAGTGGTATCTAGAGAGTGGGATAGGTTTAATAAATACCCTAATCCTAACGTGTACCCTAACCCTAACCCATACCCTAACCCTAACGCGTACCCTAACCCTAACCCAAAACCTAACCCTAACACGTACGCTAATCCTAACCCGTACCCTAAACCAATCCCTAACCCTAAAACTAACCCTAACCCTTACCCTACGCCGTACCCGCACCCATACCCTAACCCGTACCCTAAGACGTACCCTAACCCTAACCCTAACCCATACGCTACGCCGTACCCTCACCCGTACCCTAACCCGTATCCTAAGCCGTACCCTAACCCTAACCCTAACCCTAACCCTAACCCTAACCCATACCCTACGCCATACCCTAACCCGTACACTAATCCGTATCCTAAGCCGTATCCTAACCCTAACCAATACCCTACGCAGTACCCTCACCCGTAACCTCACCCGTACCCTAAGCCGTACCCTAACCCCTACCCTAACCTTAACTCTAACCCTTACCCCTACCCTACGCCGTACCCTCACCCGTACCCTATCCCATACGCTAAGCCGTACCCTAACCTTAACAATAACACTAACCCTAACCCTAACCCTAACCCTAACCCATACCCTACGCCGTACCCTCACCCGTAACCTAACCCGTACCCTAAGCCGTACCCTAACCCTAACCCTAACCTATACACTACGCCGTACCCTCACCCGTACCCTAACCCGTACCCTAAGCCGTACCCTAACTCTAACCCTAACCCTAACCCTAACCCTTACCCATACCCTGCGCCGTACACTAACCCATACAATAACCTGTATCCTAAGCCTTAACCTAACCCTAACCAATGACCTACACAGTAACCTCACCCGTACCCTAAGCCATACCCTAACCCTAACCCTAACACTAACCCTAACCCTAAACCCTACCCTATGCCGTACCCTCACCCATACCCTATCCCATACCCTAAGCCGTACCCTAACCCTAACACTAACCCTAACCCGAACCCTAACCCTAAACTACCCTTGACTGCTTTTGCCTCCATTAGATTTCCTAAGCACTAGTGTTTTAAGGAACAGGTTAAAAAGAAAATCCTAATGTGATTTTTTTATAATGTGTTTATTCTTTATCTTATCCTAGTGACGAAAATCTTCTCCATGGCTGGACTCTAAATAATATTCCTTTACGTGCTAAGTGGTATCTAGAGAGTGGGATAGGTTTAATAAATACCCTAATCCTAACGTGTACCCTAACCCTAACCCACACCCTAACCCTAATGCGTACCCTAACCCTAACCCAAACCCTAACCCTAACACGTACGCTAATCCTAACCCGTACCCTAAACCAATCCCTAACCCTAAAACTAACCCTAACCCTAACCCTAACCCTAACCCTAACCTCTACCCTACGCCGTACCCTCACCCGTACCCTAACCCGTACCCAAAGCCTTACCCTAACCCTAACCCTAACCCTCACCCATACCCAACGCCGTAACCTAACCCATATCCTAACCCGTATCCTAAGCCGTACCCTAACCCTAACCAATAACCTACGCAGTACCCTCACCAGTACCCTCACCCGTATCCTAAGCCCTACCCTAACCCTAACCCTAACCCTAACCCTAAACTACCCTTTACTGCTTTTGCCTCCATTAGATTTCCTAAACACTAGTGTTTTAAGGAACAGGTTAAAAAGAAAACCTTATGTGATTTTTTTATAATGTGTTTATTCTTTATCTTATCCTAGTGACTAAAATCTTCTCCATGGCTGAACCCCAAATAATATTCCTTTACGTGCTAAGTGGTATCTAGAGAGTGGGATAGGTTTAATAAATACCCTAATCCTAAAGTGTACCCTAAACCTAACCCACACCCTAACCCTAACCCGTACCCTAACCCTAACCAAAACCCTAACCCGAACAAGTATGCTAATCCTAACCCGTACCCTAAACCAATCCCTAACTCTAAAACTAACCCTAACCCTAACCCTAACCCATAAACTACGCCGTACCCTCACCCGTACCCTAACCCGTACCCTAAGCCGTACCCTAACCCTAACCCTAACCCATACACTACGCCGTACCCTCACCCGTACCCTAACCCGTACCCTAAGCCGTACCCTAACCCGTACCCTAATCCGTACCCTAACCCTAACCCTAACCCTAACCCTAACCCATACCGTACGCCATACCCTAACACATACCCTAACCCGTATCCTAAGCCGTACTGTAAACCTAACCAATACCCTATGCAGTATCCTCACCCATACCCTCACCCGTACCCTAAGCCGTACCCTAACCCTAACCCTAACCCTAACCCTAACCCCTACCCTATGCTATACCCTCACCTGTACCCTATCCCATAACCTAACCCTAACCATATCCCTAACACTAACCCTAACCCTAACCCATAACCTACGCCGTGCCCTCACCCGTACCCTAACCCGTATCCTAAGACGTACCGTAACCCTAACCAATACCCTACGCAGTATCCTCACCCATACCCTCACCCGTACCCTAAGCCGTACCCTAACCCTAACCCTAACCCTAACCCTAACCCTAACCCCTACCCTATGCCATACCCTCACCTGTACCCTATCCCATAACCTAAGCCGTACCATAACCCTAACACTAACCCTAACCCTAACCCATAACCTACGCCGTACCCTCACCCGTACCCTAACCCGTATCCTAAGCCGTACCCTAACCCTAACCCTAACCCTAACCCTAACCCATAACCTACGCCGTACCCTCACCCGTAACCTAACCCGTACCCTAAGCCGTACCCTAACCCTAACCCTAACCTATACATTACGCCGTATCCTCACCCTTACCCTAACCCGTACCCTACACCGTACCCTCTCCTGTACCTTAACACGTACCCTAACCCTAACCCTAACCCTAACCATAACCCTAAACTACCCTTGACTGCTTCTGCCTCCAATAGATTTCCTAAGCACTATTGTTTTAAGGAACAGGTTAAAAAGAAAATCCTAATGTGATTTCTTTATAATGTGCGTGTTCTTTATCTTATCTTAGTGTCTAAAATCTTCTCCATGGCTGGACCCCAAATAATATTCCTTTACGTGCTCAGTGGTATGTAGAGAGTGGAATCGGTTTAATAAATAACCCAACCCTAATGCGTATCCTAACCCTAACCCATACCCTAACCCTAAAACGTACCGTAATCCGAACCCGTACCATAAACCTACCCTAACACTAAAAGTAACCCTAATCCTAACCCATACCCTACACCGTACCCTCACCTGTACCCTAACCCTAACCCTAAACCTAACCCTAACCCATACCCTACGCCGTACCCTCATTCATACCCTAACACGTACCCTAAGCCGTACCCTAACCCTAACCCTAACCCTACCCATAACCATAACCCTAAAGTACCCTTGACTGCTTCTGCCTCCAATAGATTTCCTCAGCACTAGTGTTTTAAGGAACAGGTTAAAAAGAGAATCCTAATGTGATTTCTTTATAATGTGTGTGTTCTTTATCTTATCCTAGTGTCTAAAATCTTCTCCATGGCTGCACCCCAAATAATATTCCTTTACGTGCTAAGTGGTATCTAGAGAGTGGGATAGGTTTAATAAATACCCTAACACTAACGCGTACCCTAACCTATCACATACCCTAACCTTCACACGTACCCTAATCCTAACCCGTTCCCTAACCTAGCCCTAAGTCTAAAACTAACCCTAACCCTAACTCATACCCTACGCCGTACCCTAACCCGTACCCTAAGCCGTACCCTAACCCTAACCCTAACCCTAACCCTTACCCTCAACTACCCTTGACTGCTTCTGCCTCCAATAAATTTTCTATGCACTAGTGTTTTACGGGACAAGTTAAAAAGAAAATCCTAATGTGATTTCTTTGTAATGTGTGTGTTCTTTATCTTATCCTAGTGTCTAAAATCTTCTCCATGGCTGGACCCCAAATAATATTCCTTTACGTGCTAAGTGGTATCTAGAGAGTGGTATAGGTTTAATAAATACCCTAACCCTAACGCGTACCCTAACCCTAACCCATACCCTAATCCTAACCCGCACCGTAAACCTAACCCAAACCCTAAAACTAACCCTAATCCTAACCGTAACTGATACCTAACCCGTACCCTAACCCATAATATAAGCCGTACCCTATCCCTAACCCGAACCCTAAACCCAACCCTAACCCTAACCCTAACCCTGACACTCTCCCTATTTAAATCCTTGACACTGTCTTTAAATAATGTCCTGATGCAGTTCCTACCTGAGATGCTGATGCTCTCACTAAGACCTTGAAGTCTCTATCTGAAAAGCTGACACTGTCTGTAACTAATTTCCTGACTTTTTCCTTAACTAACCTCCTAATTTTGTCCCTAAATAACGCCCTGAAACTGGTCCTAACTATGGCCCTGATGCTGACCCTATCTAAGGCCCTGACGATGTCCGTAATAGACTTAGATGTCCCTCACTGTTGTCCTGATCCTGTCCATTACTAATGCCCTGAATATGTGCCTACGTAAGTCTCTGACCCTGTCCTAAGGCCCTGACCCTGTTCCTAAGTAAGGGCCTTGACGCTGTCTCTACAGTATGCCCTGACACTGCCCCTAAATAACGGCCTGACACTGGTCCCAAGTATGGACCTGATCCTGTCCATAACTAAGGCCCTGAAGTTGTCCCTCATTAAGTCTCTGACACTGCCCTTAATAAGCCCCTGACCGTGTCCCTAGCTAATGGCCTAAGCTATAACTTACAAAGTCCCTAACACTATCCCCAAGATGCTGACACCCTGCCTAACTTAGGCTTTGATGTTGTCCCTTAGTGTTTAAGTGGTCACAAAATAACACCCTGATTCTATTACTAAGGCCCTGAATATATCCCTAAGAAAGTCTCTGAAGTGTCCCTAACTAACGGCCTAAACTGTCTCTTACTAAGGCCTTCAAGTTATCTCTGAGGGCCTGACAACACTGTCCCTAACAAAGGGCCTGTTGCTGGCCCTAACTAACGTCCTGATGCTGAACCTTACTGAGGCCCTGATGCTCTTCCTAACTAAGGCCTTGATGCCGATTCTACCTGAGGCCCTAAAACTGTCTGTGACTAATGGCCTGACTCTTTCCCTAACTAACACCCTAATTTTGTCCCTCATTAATGCCCTGACAATGGTCGACACTACAGCCCTGATGCTGGCCCAATCTAAGACCTTGACGATGTCCCTAATAGCCTTAGATGTCCCTCACTGTTGGCCTGACCCTGTCCCTAACCAAGGCCCTGACCCTCTTCCTAAAGCTGTGATGATGTCTCTACCTGAGGCACTGACACTGTCTATAACAATGGCCGACTCTTTCCCTAACACCCTGATGCTGCCCCTAATAGCCTCGTGTATCTCTCAGTAATGCCCTAATCCTGTCCATAACTAAGGCCCTGAATATGTCCTTAAGTAAGTCTCTGATGCTGTCCTTAACTAAGGCCCTGATACTCTCTATACCTAAGGCACTGACACTATCTATAATAATGGCCTGACTCTTTCCCTAACTAACACCCTGATGCTATCCCTAATTGAGGCCCTGAAGATGTCCCTAATACCTTTAGGTGTTCCTCAGTATCACCCTGATCCTGTCCATAACTAAGGCCCTGAATATGTCCCTAGGTACATCTCTGACGCTGTCCCTAACTAAGGCCCTGATGCTGTCTCTACCTCAGAACCTGACATTCTAATGTCCTGACTCTCCCTAACTAACATCCTGACGCTGCCCCTAAGTGAGGCCCTGACACTCTTCTTAACTAAGGACTTGCCGCTGTCCCTACCTAAAACCCTGACACTGCCTGTAACTAATGACCTGACTCTTTCCCTAATTAACACCCTAGTTTTGGCCCTAACTAAAGCCCTGACACTGGTTCTAATTATGGCCATGATGCTGGCTCTAAGGCCCTGAAGATATCCCTAAGTAACAGCCTGAATTGTGTCTAACTAAGGCTCTCACGTTATCTCTAACTTAGGCCCTGACGCTGTCCCTTATAGTCTAAGCTGTCATTAAATAATGCCCTGATCCTGTCCATAACTAAGGTTCTGAATATGTCCCTAAGTACATCTCTGATGATGTCCCTAACAGCCTGAACCGTCTCTTCAAGTTATCTCTGAGGATCTGACACTGGCCCTTACTAAGGCCTCACCCCGGGGTTGTCCCAGGCTGCTGGGCAGTTTTCTCTTGTCCTCATCTCTAGCCAGCTGCCTGCCATTGGCCACTCTAAGATTCTGCGATGCAGTGGTCCCACGTGGGATGTGCCTGTGTAGGCTCACCTGCGGGAGGAGAGTCATGGCCACTCCGCCCTCCAGGGGACTGCGGCTCAGGGTAGGAATCGCTCAGCCAGCGTCTGGACACAGGGTTCTGTGTCCTTGTTTGTTGTAAACCCCTTGGAGTTACCTCTAACATTTTTTAAATGGATCTCCCATCAGCATATTTATGATTTAAATTATTTACCACATTAAAATTCAGGAATGACATTATTAGAATGAGCAGGAAGACACAGGATGCCCCCCCCAATGATCTATTACTGGGAGGATTTAAAATTCTAATGAGAAAACACTCACTCTCCTCATCCTCTTGGGCGTCAGCACAAGGCGGGAATCAGCAGCATTCTTTATTTATCCCTCTGATTTTCCAGAACCTTTCCTTCAAGGAGAAATCTCTGAGCTCTGTGGGAACTGTGAGTGGTGACCATCTGGTAAATCTGAGACTGAAAAGAAAGAGGAAAAGAGATAGAGGAGGAGATGAGAATTGGTGATGGGGAGAAACAGGGGCATCCACGTTCAATCTCAGGCTGAGAGTCTGGGTTAATCTCCAACGAACCTAAGGACCACCAGGAGCTGGTCCCACTGGCCTTGTCACCTGGTATGGGGATTGGGGACAGCCAAACCACCATGGCCACTTTCAGAGAAATAAAGAAAGTGGGAGGGCACCCCTGGGAGCCAGGTTGAAAATGGTCATGCTGTGAAATAATAAGATGCCCTTTTCAGAAAAGTGAAGACGGTTCTCTTGGTTCTCAAAGACTTGCAAATACTGTGTCCTTCTGGAGGCATGCTGAAGGCTTCAGCCTTTGAGGGCAGTAATGGGAGTGCATCTGGGCTCAAAACCATCCAGCACTCACTCCTTGAGGGTGCAGAGGATGACCAGTGTCCACCCCTCGGGTGCTGTGGGGCCTGAGATCCCCTGATCACCGAGGACGGGAGGGGCCGCACAGACACTCCACTGGACCACCGGGGGCTTGGCTGGTGGGCTACAGTCCTTTATCAGATACATGGTTTGCAAACATCTTGTGCCATTTTGGATGGTGGATTATCTTATTCCTTGCTCCTTTTATACACAACTGTTTTTCATTTTGAGGAAGTCCAATTCATCTATCTTATCTTTTGTTGTTTGTGCTTTTGGTAGCAGATCTAAGAAATCATGACCAAATCCAAGGTCATGAAGATTTACTCTCATGTTTTCTTCTACGAGTTTTATCATTTTGGTTCTTGCATCTAGGCCTTTGGTCCATTTTGCGTTGATTTTTGTATATGGCGTGAGGGGAGGTAAGGGTCCAAGTTTATTCTTCTGCATGTGGGTATCCAGTCGTTCCAGAACCTGTGCTAACTGTTTGGGAGAAAATACGTGCAAATGATGCGACCAACAAGGGCCTAATTCTAAAATATACAAACAGCTCATACAACTCAAAAAAGAAAAAAGAATCAAAAAATAGGCAGAAGGTCTAAATAGACATTTCTGCAAAGACATACAGATGGCCAATAGGCACATGAAAAGATGCTCCACATCACTAATTATTAGAGAACGCAAATCAAAACTACAGTGAGTTATCACTTCATAGTGGTCAGAATGGCCATCATTAAAATGTCTAGAAATAAATGCTGGAGGGGGTGTGGAGAAAAGGGAACCCTCCTACACTACTGGTGGGAATGTAAATTGATGCAGCCACTATGGAAAACAGTACGGAGGTTCCTCAAAAACTAAAAATAGAATTACCATATGAACCAGCAATCCCACTCCTGGGCACATATCCAGACAAAACTATAATTTGAAAAGATACATGCACCCCAGCATTCACAGCAGCACTATTCACAATAGCCAAGACATGGAAGCAACCTGAATGTCCCTCAACAGATGAATGGATATAGAAGATATGATACATATATACAATGGAATATTACTCAGCCATAAAACAGAATGAAATAATGCCATCTGCAGCTACATGGATGGACCTAGAGATTATCATACAAAGTGAAGTAAGTCAGACAGAGAACGACAAATACCATATGATATCACTTATATGTGGATTATAAAATGAGACCCAAATGAACCTATCTACAGAACAAAAACAGACTCTCAAATATAGAAAACAGACTTGTGGTTGTCAAGGGGAAGACAGGCGAGAGAGATGGATTGGGAGTTTGGGATTAGTAGATGCAAATTATTATATATAGGATGGATAAACAAGGTCTTACTGTACAGCACAGGGAACTATATTCAATACCCTGTAATAAACCATAATGGAAAAGAATACGAAAAATATGTATATATGTATGTATGTATATATGAATCACTTTGCTGTACAGTAGAAATTAACACAACATTGTAGGTCAACTATACTTCAGTATCAATTAGTTTGAAGGCACTTTTATAAATTAGGCCTTATTTCTCTTGTCCTTTCATCCTGGGACAAATGTATAACAGAAACTAACCTGGATTACTCCGGGATGAACTCATATCACACAGAACTTTAATTGTTGAACAAACCATGAATACCAGTTACACCATGGGATGTCCTGATCCAATATGAAGTTTGTATACCTTGTATCAAGCCTGCAGATTCCACTAAATTTGGAAATTCAAACTGAAATGAAGCCACCTATCCCATGACTTCTCCACAACTAGTTATACAACATCAATTGGAAACCATATACAATCAAATGAATGCAGACAGACACAACTATAGCCTTCCTTTTTTTTCCTTTTAGATAAAGAGGGTATTTAAGGTGATGTCTTGGGCCGTTTCAGGGTGTTACTCAATTTCCTGGGTATCTGCCATGCACACAGGAAGTACACGTTAGTTAAATTGTTTGTGCAACTATATGAAGGTAGTTAATACCACAAAACTGTATACGTAAAGTGAATTAAACGCTAAAGTCATGTTTTGTATTTTTAATGACAAAGAAAAAAAAGTGTAGCGCTGATATTTGTTACAGAAATGAACATTAAAAACATTCTTAGTGAAAAAGCCATACAGAAAAGGCCACCTAGATCCCATATTCATCTTGTCTGCTTCAAATCCATCAAGGTTGTCCAAATGAGGGGGAAACTCAGTAATGGTTCCAGAAAAAGAAAACTGGATCAGGATGGAAAAAGACATTTTCATACAGTTGGGACAGCAGGTGAAAGTTGAAGTGGGGCTGAGTATTAAATTATAATGTAGACACCAGGATTTCCTCATTTAGGGGTTATGTGCTGGTTCCTTGGGCAAAACACACTGAGCATTTTGTGTGAAGTGGCAAATGGGAGTACTTTTTGCCATTATTGCAACTTTTCTGTACATTTTAAATTACTGGAAAGTAAATTACTTTTCTAGACAACCATGTCAGTATCATGCCAGAAAATCAGATAAGACAGACATCAAATTTTGTTATAGGGGCCAAGACTCACCCAGACCAAGTTCAACCAAAGTTGTGATACTTATTTCCCTTGTAGGAGTCCGCATGGTATTAAGAGGCACTGTGGGAAGAGTATATTAGTAGCTACCATGTCTTGGGTCCTGTGGATTACCTGGGGTGCAGTAGAAACTGAGATTTTAGTATTGCAATTTTTCACATTACTTCAAAAAATATGTTAAAAAATAAATTCAGTAAAGTTGCAAAATATGGAATCAATATACACAAATCAGTTTTGTTTCTATACACTAATAATGAACCACCAGCAAGAAAAATTAAGAAAACAATCCCATTTACAATTCCATCAAAAAGAACAAACTATTTAGCAATAAATTTAACCAAGGACATGAAAGACGTATACTCAGAAAACTATAAAGCATTGATAAAGAAACTGAAGACACAATAGAAAACAATATTCCATGCTCATGCATCAGAAAAATTACTATTATTAAAATGTTTATTCTACCCAAAGCCATCAACAAACAGTGCCAGGAAAACTAGACACCAGACTCCAAAGAACGACACTGGTCACCATCTACACTGCACGTAAAACTAACTAAAAGCGCACAGTATTCCACATTAAACCCTTTCTCTCCTGAGGCCCCTGAAGATGCACCCCACCCACCCAGCAGTCAGCTGCACAGGAAGATTCTCCACACTTGCTCATTTTTTCCTCTTGTGGAGTCTCCTCACCAGTGGTTCCTGAGAAAACCCAGCTGCTGTCAGTGTGGACAATGCCTCATGGTCCAGAAACCTAAGCCCTGACAGGAGACAAAGCTCCTGTCTGCTTGTCACAGAGCAAAGTCTGTGGGCAGGGTGCACCTGTGCCCCCAGGGTCAGACAGGTGGGTTCGGCGCCCCCTGTGGGACGTCAGAGAAGTGCCGGGAGCGCCGCACTCACAAACCCAGGGGCCTCATCCGGAAGGCAGTTCTGCTGTATATACTAAAGTTTGGAAATCCAAACTGAAATGGAGCCAAGTATCTCACTGTATCTTCTCAAAAGATGGTTAAGGAGCAATTCATTACAAACCATATGTAATGAAATGAATGTAAACACAAACTTTACAACTTAAACCAAAATTCACTCAAAATTGCCCATAGACAAATTTAAATTACCAAACTATAAAAATCCTAGGAAAAAAAAAGATAATCTACATGATTTTGGATCTGGTGACCTTATTCAGAAAACCGGAAGACAAACCACAAACTGCAAGAAACTATTTCCAAAACACATATCTGATAAAGGATTTGTACTCAAATTATGCCAACAACGCCATTAAAATTTGGTAAAGATTGAAACACACACCTGGCCCAAGAAGATAAACAGGCAGTAAATAAGCATACAAGAATATACTCAAGACGCTGGTGGAATGCATGCACAACCAACTTCGGAAGACAGTTTGGCAGTTTTTTCCAAATCTAAAAAGTCTCACCTTAGGATCCAAGAAGTGTACCTCTTGTATTTAGACAACTGCTTTGAAAAACTGTGTTCAAACCAAAACTAGCATCAAGTAATGCACAGCAGCTCTATTCATAATGGCTAAAAACTTAAAGATATCAATATGTCCTTCTGTAGATGAATTCATAAGCAAATTAGGGCACATACATGTCAAGGGGAGAAGAATACACCACCCCAAAATATGCCCATTTGACAAAAGGATTATTTTGCACTGATTAAGAAACAGCAGACTCAAGAGAATCTTTCAAAACCAAGTAGAAAATGCCCTATTAGGAGGTAAATTTATATTTATGAAGGATATCTCCATTTGTAAGGGTATGTCCCTCTCTGGACCAGGAATTGAATGATGACTAAGTATCAAGAAAAGCTTGTTGGGACTTCCCTGCTGGTCCAGTGGTTAACACTCCATGCTCCCAATGCAGGGGACCAGGGTTCAAGCCCTGGTCAGGGAACTAGATCCCGCAAGCTGCAATTAAGAGCCCACATGCCGCAACTAAAGATTCCACAGGCCGCAACTGAGACCCAGCGCAGCCAAATAAATAAATGTTTTTTTTTAAAAAAAAAACCTTGTCAACGAAATAGGCCTGGATGTAAATCTGTGTAACAACCATACCCTTCTTTACTCTGCTTTGCCTAATAACCAACCTTAAATGGCTTCCTCCATTCCCTAATATCTTTCTTTTGTTCTCAGTGGAAGATAGCATTTAAGATAACGGCTTGGGCCATTTCAGGGAGTGACTCAGTTTTCCTGGGTATCTTTCAAGTATACAGGAGGTATGCATGGTATATATTAAACTTCTGATTGTTTTCTCTAGTTTATCTCTTTTTCATTACAAGGGAGATCTCAATAAAGAACATAGAAGGGTAGAGGGAAAATTATTTTTCCTCTAATATACATGCAATGCAATAGTATTCAGAGATATAAAGGAATGGACCATCAACCCGTGCAAAAAAAAAAAAGATACATCTAACACTTACATTGCTAAGTGAAAGAATCCAGTTTGAAGTGCTACACACTGTATGGCCTCATTTATATGACATTCTAGAAAAGGCAAAACTGACATGGTAAACAGCGTATGGAATATGTGGTTGAAATAGTCCACATGATACTTTAGTGGTGAATACCTGTCACTATGCATTTGTCTACACCCACAGATTTTTACAACCCAACAAGTAAATTACAATCTATTCAAACTTAGCTACTTAGGATATGGGAGTGTCAAAGACTGGAATACAGAATGTAACAAAGAATCTAACTGATTCAGAAATGTATGAAAAAACTCACTGTTGGTAGTGGGACAAATGGGCTGACCTAAGTTAACTTTGGAAATATACAGAACCTGTAGGCCAAAGACAAAATGTACCATACATACACAGTGGACTCTATGTTCTTTCCATGAGGGGTAGTAGCTAATAATACTGAAACTACTATATCAGTAATTGAATGGAACAAGCACTGAATTTAATAAATGACAAATGGTGGAAGCCAGGTTTCCTACCACTGGAGTGGGATGTTACAGTCAAACAAAGGGAGAAGGTTACAATATCCATGTCATAACAGATCCGGTTGGAGATAGCAGTATAAACTATCTTTAGCCTACACATAGTTCCACATGGAAATCTTTATAATTATGTGTATATGCATAGGCTGGGATACATGCATATATTTCCACGCACTGTCAGCTGAGCATATTTAGCTCCCACATGTAAGTTTTTAATACCATTCTCTAATAAACGGAACAAGGGCTCTTTGAAGAAAGGGCTGATGCTAGGACTGAGACAGTAAATATATGAAGCAGGATAATCTTAAAATATCAGAAAGTAAAGAAGTACCAAAAATTTTAAAAACCCACAAAAGAAAAATTATGTAAAATGAAAACAGGAGCAAATGCAAAAATCTCTCAACAGCCAAAGCAAGAATTAACTAAGCAGTCTAATAATGTAGTGCTGGATTATAACCAAAAGTTTATAATAATTATTCACGTGTCCAAACTGGTAAAAATAAATTACATAGTTTTTGATGAATGGTGTTAAATAGAAATCTCCTATGCAGAAAGCTTCTAAACAATTTATATAGCCACTCAGCTGTCCATCAAGGGTGTGAAGCTAACTCCTCTCTCCTCAAGTGTGGGTTCTGCATTATGACTTCCTCCTAAATAAGACACACAGGATGGACATGGGAAAATATTAACTTCACTGTGGGAACACTTGACAAACACTACCTCAGCTAGGTGACCAAAGTTGAGAATATAAGTGAGAAGTTCCCTTGAGAGCCTGTCCTCTTGATATACAGTGAAGAGGAAGCACTTCACCTCTGTGATCTGCTTTTTCAAAGCCAAGTCTAACCACGACAAAAACACCAAGCAAATCCCAGTGCCTGGCAGTCTATAAAATACCTGACCAGTCCTCCTCCACACTGTCAAGGTCATGGAAACAAGGAGAGTCTGAGCAACTGTCAAAGCCCAGAAGAGACTAAACAGACATGATGACCCCATGGCCTTTGAGATCCTGGAACAAGGAAAGGTATAACAAAGGGAACATGAATAGGGACTTCGGTTAATAATAGAGTATCAATATTTGTTCATTATTTGTCATGATTCTGTAGAAAATTAGACAGGAAAAATTAAACGTCAAATAAGAGAAACCTACTGTAACAAACTGGAAATCCAGAAGAAACAGGTGATTTCTTTGTAAAAACTCATTACCAAAATGAACACTAAATTAAGGAAAATACAAAAAGACCAATTAATTACTGAGGAATCTCTTCCCCATACTGGTTATCCTATCACTGTTCCAGGGTTTCCCTCTCCCGGGACAGGGAAGGAACAGGGACAGAGCTGTTTGGCAGCTCCACTAATATCTGGTCCCACCCAGAATCTTCATCTCCCCCAGCCATGCCTACCCAGTGAGGACACCTGAGGAAGGATCAGGGATTATTGATTCAGATATATCAACTACAAATTTTTCTTTTCCCAGCGACTGGACACACTTACTGAAGTAAAATAAATTAGTATTTACTTACTGTCCTCCCAAGACTGCAAGAAGTTCTTTCACTTACTGACAAGTCAGGATCGTTGGTGGTGGTAAACTCAAGTCTCTTTCCTTGGGCATCAGGTCCTCACATCTCAGAGGCTGGCCCAAAACAGCCCATGTGCCCTCAGAAGACACACAGACCTCATTCCTGCCCCTGAGAGGTGGGAGCCCTTGAGTTATGCCATCTCCCTGGCCATATTAATTGCCCATCCCTGAAAAACAATACTGCTCATTTTCTAGTATCTTCTCTCTCATTTACTAAGTGAAGAAACCAAATGCTAGGGTGGTAAGGAAACTCTTGTGCAATGAAGTAATGGGAGGCTCAAGAATTATTCCATGCCATGGAACCCATAATTGGCAGGCTTTCCAGAGGCCACATGGATGCATATGGCTCTCCAAGACAATGCAGCCTCAGTGTGAACCTCCCATTGGGAGGTCCAGGTGCTCCCATATCTTTGATTCTTAATGAATATGAATGTCAAAAGTTTCTAACGACTGAAAAGACAAAGGATTGCAGGGCCATGGTCTCCTGTATGGTTGTTGTGTCAGGGACACACTCCAATGTTTAGAGGATTATTACTTCTCTTGGCAGCCTATGAGGCTGTGAGGGGGAGGACTTTTTCTCAACCACATGGATGTTGGTAGTTGAAACTTCTCAAAGGAATGTCTACACTGCCCAGGTAGCTGTTGAATTGCCCGTAACTATACATGAGGGCCTGACAATGCCCAGGCTGGACTGAGCTAGAGGACCACAGATGCCTGCCTGGATAGTCAGAGGTCAAGGGCTGTCCTGCCTGAGGCTTGATCATCTACTCATGCCCACTCAGATGGGACAAAGGATGCCTCCAGTGCCAAGAGGGCCCCACCAGCCCTTAAGAAGGCAGCAGCTGGGGGCTGGCAGGTCACTGCACCCAGTCCTGTATAAATCCACACATGTCCACTGAGTGCCCTCCTGTCTGGGCTGTGCTGGAATCTGAGGCTGCCCAGGCAGGGTAGGGCCAGCATCACCCTTCCCAGGTAGGAGGGCAGAAGGAAACCATGCATGACTTCTGACACCCTCTCCAATCCTTGACAGAGGTTGAGTTGGATAAGAAACAGTCCGAGACAAGAACAGACATTTCATTCTTCTTTCAGAGCCCAGGACTGAGGGAAGGGAGGCCAGAAAAACAGTTATTGACCTCAGCTCCCTGACTCTTGTTTGACCCTGGGCAAGTCCTATCCATTCTGGAGGCCTGAGAGAGAAAGAGAGGGGAGGGCAATGAGGGCCAATTGTGCTTAAACCTAACTCTAACCTTTACCCTAAGAACCCTAACCTCTAACCTTAACCCCCTAACAACCCTAGCCCCAGACCCCTAGACCCTCGCCCCTGACCCCTAAACTCTAATCCCCGGCCCTGACCCTTTAACCACAACCCTCTACCATGACTCTCCAACAATGACCCATAACCCTAAACCGTGACCCCTGAACCCTCACACTGACTCAATCCCAGGCCTAAAGCCCGGCCTAGTGGGTACCAAGGGATGACTGTATGAACTCTCAAAGAAACCAAGGAACTAAATCTTCCTGACCATGAATTTAGCAATGGTTTCTTAGATTTGACAGTAAAGCATAAGAAATGAAAGAAAAAAATAGATAACTTGGATTTCCTCAAGATTACAAACCTTTGTGCAACAAAAGAGGCTCTCCAGAAAGTAAAAAGACAGCCCACAGAATGGAAGATAATATTGGCACATTATATATCTGATAAGACTCTTTACCGAGAATATACCCAGGACTTTTACAACTCATCAACAAAAAGACAAACAATAAAATTTTTGAAACAGACAAATGACTTGCATGGACTGCTCTCCAGGCAAGACATACAAATGGTCAACAAGGACATGAAAAGATGTCAAACATCAGTAGTCATGATGAAAATGCAAATTAAAGCCACAGTGTGATGCCCCCTCACACACACTAGAATAAAAATAAATTTTTAAATAAATTTTTAAATAAATTTTTAAATATATAAATAAAAATAACAAATGTTGGCAACAATGTAGAGAAATTAGAACCCTTAAAAGTTACTTGTGGAGATGTACAATGGTGTAGTCTATGTGTACAAAACTTTAGCATTTACTCAAAAATATAATTACCATGTGGTTCAACAACTCCACTCCTAGATATATACCCAAAATATGGAAAACAGGTGTTCAAACAAAAACTTGTTCACCAATTATTCATAGCAGCACTGTTCACAATAGCCCAAGGTAGAAAAGATTTAAATGTCCATCAGCAGGTAAACAGATAAGCAAAATAAGGTAGATCCATAAGCTGCATTATTCTGTCATATAAAAGAATAAAGTAAAATTATACAGCCACTGTGGAATACTGTATGGTGGCTCCTCAAAAACATGGAAAATGTATGATCCCTTGATTCTGCTCCAGGGTGTACACCCAAAATATTAGAAAGCAAGGACTGGAACAGATATCTGTACCCCATATTCATAGCAACATTATTCACAATTTCCAGCCAAAAGGTGGAAGCAACACAACACATCCTTCAACAGATGAATGGATAAGTACAGTGTAGTATATACACAATGGAATATGATTCAACCTTTAAAACTAAGGTAATTCTCACACATGCTACAATGTGGATGAACCTTGAAGTCATTATGCTAAGTGAAACAAGCCAGACACAAAAAGGACAAACGTTCTATGATTCCACGAGTATGAGGTATCCAGATAAGTCAAATTCAAAGACAAAGTAGAATAAGGTTGCCAGGGGTTGAGGTGAGTTAGTGTTTAATGCCTACGGTTTCATATGGGGAAAATATCTGGAGATGGATGGTGAGGATATTTTTACAACAATGTGAATGTAGTTAATGCCATAGAACTGTATACTTAAAAATGGTTTAAATGGGGCTTCCCTCACGGCACAGTGGTTAAGAATCTGCCTGCCAATGCAGGGGACATGGGTTCAAGCGCTGGTCCTGGAAGATCCCGCATGCCGTGGAGCAGCTAAGCCCGTGTGCCACAACTACTGAGCCTGCGTTCTAGAGCCTGCGAGCCACAACTACTGAAGCCCGTGTGCCTAGAGCCCGTGCTCCACAACAAGAGAAGCCACCGCAACGAGAAGCCTGCACACAGCAATGAAGAGTAGCCCCCGCTCGCCGCAACTAGAGAAAGCCTGCACACAGCAACAAAGACACGACACAGCCAAAAAATAAAAAATAAAATAACATTTTTAAAAAAGCTTTAAAAAAGTGGTTTAAATGGTAAATGTTATGTATTTTTAATCACGATGGAAAAAATGAATGAAATAATCATCAATGTTACAATGTGGATAAACACTGCAAACATCCTAAGTGAAAGAAGCCACACAGAAAAACCACCCAGATCATGCTCATCTTGTAC
Source organism: Eubalaena glacialis (assembly GCF_028564815.1). Lineage (NCBI taxonomy): Eukaryota > Metazoa > Chordata > Mammalia > Artiodactyla > Balaenidae > Eubalaena > Eubalaena glacialis. The sequence continues at coordinate 3,021 of NW_026871718.1, read as the reverse complement.
ACTCTAAGTCCAGCAAGGTTTTTAAAGTGAGGAAAAGCCCCAGTGATGGTTCCAAGAAAAGAAAACTGGATTCGAATGGAAAATATATTTCCACAAAGCTGGGGCAGCTGGTGAAAGTTGAAGCAGGTCTGGGGATAGGATTATAATGTGGAAACCATAATTATTCCTCATTTTGGGGTTATGTGCTGGTTCCCTGGGAGAGTGGCCCTCCCACTCTCACAGGGTAAAACAAACTGGAGTATTTTGTGAATGTGGAAAACTTGATACTGCTATTTGAAGTTTTTTATACACTTGAAATTTACTAGAAAATAAAGTACTTATCAAAACAACCATGCCATACCACGCCAGAAATACAGACATCAAACTTTGTTATAGAGGCCAAGCTCTACCCAGATCCAGCTCACCCACAGTGGTGATGCCAATCACCCTTGTAGGAGTCCACATACTACAAGAGGCACCATTGGAAGATTACATTGGGAGCCACTATGTCTTGGGTGCTGTGGATGACCTAGATGTAGTTGAAACAGTGGGATTTCTGAATTCTAGTTTTCCATATTCAACCACCAAAAAACTGTTACAACTAAAAGATGAATTCAGTAAAGCTGCAGGATACAAAAAAAAAAAGAAAAATCAATGCACAAAAATCATTTGTGATTCTATACACTGATAATGAACCATCAGAAAAGGAATTTTTTTAAAAAATCCCACTTACAATTTCATCCAAAAAGATAACTAGGAGTAAATTTAACCAAGGACGTGAAGGACCTGCACACTGAAAACTGGAAGACACTGATAAAGGAAACTGAACAGACAAAAATAAATGGAAAGATACCCCGTGCTCATGGGTAAAAAGAATATTTTGAAAATATGCATTCTAAGGTGGGACTTTCCTGGCCGTCCAGGGGTTGGGACTCTGTGCTCCCACTGCAGGGGGCGCAGGTTCGATCCCTGGTTGGGGAACTAAGATCCCGCATCATGCATGCCACATGGTGTGGCCCAAAATTTTTTTCTTAATTTTAAAAAATATGCATTCTAGCCAAATTAATGTACACATTCAACACAATCCCTACCAAAAGTCCAACGACATTTTCCATAGAAACAGAGCAAACAATCTTAAGATGTGTGTGGAACCACAAAGGACCCAGAAGAGCCAAAGCCACCCTGAGGAAGGAGAACGGGCTGGAGGCATCTCGCTCCCTGACTTCACACTTCATTACGAAGCTACAGTCCCAAAAAAGTGTGGAATTGGCACAAAAACAGGCGCACAGACCAGAGGAACAGAGCAGAGAGCCCAGGAATCAACCTACAGGTATGTGATCAGTTAATTCACAAGAAAGGAGCCAAGAACATACACCAGGGAAAGGACAGTCCCCTCAAGAAATGGTGCTGGGAAAACCAGGCTCCACACGCCAAAGAACAACACTGCACTCTGTCTACACCACACACAAAAGCGGCCAAAAACCCAGTTTTCCACATCAAGCCCTTCCTCTCCTGGGTCCTCTGAAGACAGACACCCTCAGCGGTCAGCCATGCACAGGAACCTTCTCCCCACATTTCCTCACCTTTTCCCTCAGTGGCGTCACCTCCCAGCAGGTCCTGAGGAGACCAGGCTCCTCTCAGCATGAACTGGACCCCACAGTGTCCCCAAGCTGAAGCCTCAGGGGATCCTGAGGAGACTCGGCCTCTGTTAGTGTGGACTCGACCCCAGCTTGTCCTGAAACCTGGCCGTCAGCGTGGACGCAACCCGCGTGTCCCAGAAGCCAAAGCCCCAGTGGGTCCTGAGGAGACAGGGCTCCTCTCAGCATGAACGTGAACAGCATGATCTGAACAGACATCCCGCCAAAAAAAGATATACAGATGGTAAACATCATACAGAAACAAGCTCAACATCATATACCATTAGGGAATTACAAATTAAAATCATGAGATATCACAGCACACCTATTAGCACTGCTAAACTCCAAAAATATGAAAATACCAATTGCTAGAGGGTGAGGAACAAAAGGAGCTCTCCCTCATAGCTGGGGGGATGCATGTGCAGCCACTTTGTAAAACAATTTGGCAGTTTTTTCCAAAGCTAAACAAGTCTCACGTTGGGATCCAACAATCATGCTTCCAGTATTCAGGCAACTGCTTTGAAAATCTATGTCCAAATGCAAACAAGGATGCAATTATGCACAGCAGCACTTTCATAATGGCTAAAAACTTGAAGAAATCAGGATATCCTTCAAAAGATGAATGTATAAGCAAATTGGGGTAGATCCATGTCAAGGTGAGTAGAATATGCCACCCCAAAATATGTCTCTCTGGCATAAGGATTATTGGTCTGCTTTAAAAAAAAGGGGGGCTTCCCTGGTGGCTCAGTGGTTAAGAGTCTGCCTGCCAATGCAGGGGACACGGGTTCGAGCCCTGGTCCGGGAAGATCCCACACGCCGCAGAGCAACAAAGCCCATGCTCCACAACTACTGAGCCTGCGCTCTAGAGCCCACGAGCCACAACTACTGACCCCGTGTGCCACAACTACTGAAGCCTGCACACCTAGAGCCTGTGCTCCGCGACAACAAAAGCCACAATGAGAAACCCACGCACTGCAAAGAAAAGTAGCCCCTGCTCGCCACAACCAGAGAAAAGCCTGCACGCAGCAATGAAGACCCAATGCAGCCAAAAATAAAATAATATATTCAATAAAAAATCTCAGAAAACTGAGATTGCTGTTTTATGAAAGACATTTACAATACAGAAGTCGCCATTTATAAGGGTATGTCCCTCTTTGCACCAAAAATAGAAGGATAATTAAATCTTAAGTAACTCTTTTCAATGGAGAAGTCCTGACTTAAATGTGCAAACAATCATACCCTTGTTTACTGTGCTTTGCATGATAACCTGCCATAAGTGGTCTTCCTCCCTTCCCCAGCATATTTCTTCTGTTTTTAGCTGAAGAGCTATTTAAGGGGATGGTTTTGGTCATTTCAGGGAGTGACTCAGTTTTCCTTGCTATCCCCCCTGTATTCAGAAGGTAGA